>NC_086097.1:92760568-93060568 GCF_963921235.1 Mobula hypostoma
TGAGGCCAGGCAGAGAAAGGTTCAACTTCCAAAGGAAGGACTGAGGGATATGTGCATCAGGACAGAAACAAAATGCGAGAGAGCTTTGTAGCAATATGGTTGAACAGATAATTCAGCACAGAGACCAGTCAAGGGAACTTAAATTCAATTCTCAATGATAAAACCTTAAGACATAGGAGCAGAAATAGGCCATCTGGCCCATCGAGTCTGCTCGGCCATTCAATCATGGCTGATCCTTTTTCTCCATCTCCTCCTCAACCCCAGTTCCCGGCCTTCTCCCCGCAACCTTTGATGCCATGTCCAATCAAGAACATATCAATCTCTGCCTTAAATACGTCCAACAACCTGGCCTCCACAAATTCCACAAATAATGTCCTTTGCTCTGAATCTTTCAACCAAGCAAGATACCAACCAGACCCTCAAGCCCAAGGCAGCATATCAAATGATTTATCCAACTATTCACATTAACTCTCCATCCTCTTCTTTCCTTACAGTTTAACAATTTGCTCCAAGCCAAATCCTTTTCGAAAATGACTACCAGTCTTGCTTATTCCAGCCTTTCAGGAAATGCATTATTGATCTAATTAATCTACTACAGAAAAGAATTATCATCCCTCCGACTCCTGTGTCAATTACCTTGAAATTATTTGCTAGCTGCCAATGGCCACCCTGGCAATGAAAACAGTGCCTTCATTTTTAATTTATTAAAATCTCTTATGATTTTGACCACTTCCATTAAATCTCACACACAGAGCATTTTACCTGTAATTTCTTCATTCATTGGATCGTCCTTGGATGAATTGGACTGCAGTTCTGCCTCCAAGTGAGAATCACTTTGCTTATCCTCATAGTTGTTTTCTGTTCCTTGTCTTTCGGTTTTATTCCTGGAGGCTTCAATGTAGCTTTTCCCTGATCTTCTTGATTTTAGAAAAGCAATCAAACTTGGGTCTAGTTAAACAGGAAATTTGAAGGGTGTTTAGCAAAGTTAGCAGAAATAGAGAAAAAAAATTGTTAGTATAATTGGTGGAAAGAACAAACCATTATTAGATTTTCTAAAGCATCATCCAAATGTTATCAAATGGATTCACGTCAAGATTTCCACCCTGATGCTAAAACTCCTCAAGAGCAGCACATCAACGTAAAAGGTCCATTAATGTAACATTACCAAAATGCACACATTAATTTATAAATTACACCAGCCTGCAAGATGCAGATACCAATGTCCAGTCCCAGCAATTAATACATGGCACCAATTTACAACAGCTATCCTTGATTAAATCACACCACCTGCACTCACCATCACTGCAGCAGCTCACACCAACATTCACAGTCCATCTATGCATAGCATTGACTCTCAACATCCATCAATGTTTTTTTTAAATGCCTTTGAACGAAAAATCTTACAAAAGGTAGCGGATTTACCCCAGTACATCACAGCTGAAGCCCCGCCAACCATTGAGGACATCTACATGAAACGTAGGAAAGTAGCATCCATCACCAGAGATCCCCACCAATCAGGTCAAGCTCTCTTCTCGTTGCTGCCATCAGGGAGAAGGTGCATAAGCCTTAGGACTCGTAACACCAGTTACTACCTCACAACCATCAGGCTCTTGAACAAAAGGGGATAACTACACTCAGTTGCCCATCCATTGAGATGTTCCTATAACCAATGATCTCACTTCAAAGATTCTTTATCTTGTTATTTCATGTTCTCATTCTTTATTGCTATTTAATTATATTTGCATTTTCACAGCTTGTTGCCTCCTGCACTCTGGTTGATCTTTCATTGATCCTGTTATAGTTACTATTCTAGAGATTTTCTAAGTGTGCCCACAGGAAAATGAATCTCACGGTTGTATATGATGACATATATGTACTTTGATAATAAAATTTACTTTGAACTTTGAACTCCTGGAACCCATCAATGACCATGAGCATCACAAAATTTAATATAAGCTTCAGGGAAAACTATGGGTGCATTTTAATTTTTTACTGGATTAGTTTGTAAATATACCTTTGAGATATTCAAACAAATATCTAATGATTTGACAATTAATTCCAAGATATCTAAAGTTCTTCTTGGAACAGTACTGACGCTGAGAGCCCTGTTGGCAGCCGATGGAGTAGCATCGTTTTAGATTGCTCCTACCCTGTTTACTTATTTGTCTCCTACCAGTCTTTTTTTTTGAAACCCTATTATAATACTTTAATACTGTTTTACTATGGCTGGGAAAAGAACCAAAGCGTCTGCAAAAGAAAAAGGAACAGAAGATGAATCCCCAGTCACTTTGGATTCAATCAGTGACTTCCTTAAACGGCAAAAATCGGAATTTTCTGAGGAGTTTCAACGACTTAACGGCAAATTGGATACAATTCAACAAACTTTATCTGAGCATGAGAACCGAATTCAGGAAAATACTGCGAAGCTGATGACACTTGAAGAGGACATTGATGATACAATTAAACTCTGCAAAGAGTTATCTTTATCCAATGATAAAATGCTGAAAAGGATCATCAGTCTTGAAAATAGAAACAGGAGAAATAACTTGCAAATTCTGGGTCTTGAAGAATCAATTGAAGGCACTGACCCTACGAAGTTTTTTGCAAACTTTCTGAAACAGCTTTTCCCTGCTTTATTCACTTCCGAGCCGAAGCTCGATCGAGCATATCACTCTTCAACTTCGAAGCCATTGTCGGCGGTGGTGAAACCCAGGTCGGTCATACTAAGCTTTCATAAATTTCATATTAAGGACCTTTTAATTCACTATACCCGTCGACAAGGAATGATCGATTTCCAAAATTACAAGGTTAAATTTGTGGAAGACTATTCAACTGAAGTTATGGCTGATCGCAGGAAGTATAAAGAAGTTATGTCGGAATTTTACAATAAAGGATATAAACCATCCCTTTGGTTCCCTGCCCGTCTGAGTATTGTTTTGAACGGATTGCAAAAAGGAATAAAGTCGGTTGAAGAAGCAAAAGAGTTTCTGAAGGATGAAGTCTCAATACCGTTATATTTCTTATTTGATCAAGCTTTTTCTTCTGTTAATATGAATTTGAAATAAGGTTTCATTAAGTTTATGTTTTGGCTGTTCATATATTGTCTTTTGTTATTTTTTTTTGGTATCTCTTTTTTTTAATCCCTTTTTGAGGCGTTATTTTAATACAGCTTTCTCTGAATTTGTTTAAACTGATCCTTTCATATTTTCGAATACCGGGTTATTTTTCTTTTTATGTTGTGTCTTGGTAGGGACATAATGACCTTGTAGGATCGGAGTTTTTTTCTGTCAACAGGATTTTTATGGGGGGGGAGCTTAGTTCTTAGCTCGCTGACTGTCTACTGGTCAGCTTTCTCGCTCTGGGTGGGGGAGGGGGTAGGGCCTATTTTTCTCTGGGAGCTGTGCTGGGTTGAATATATGTTTGTTTGTTTGAATACCTTACCTTACGGTTTGCTTCCTAGTTTTAGTAACTTATGGCCAGATCTTCTAATTACACGTTGTTTGGTATTAAAAATGGTTCGAAATGTTAACTTATTTAGTTTGGATGTGAAAGGGCTGAATCACCCCATCAAAAAGAACAAAGTGTTTGCTTATATTAAAAAATTAAAAGCACCCATTATTTTCTTACAAGAAACGCTTATACGCAGCTGTGATAGCTTAGGTTTTTTTTTACTCAGAGGAAGGGTATGCAGTTCCATTCTTCGTTTAATGCAAAATCATGTGGAGTTTCGATTTTTGTAGATAATACAATTTCCTTTGTTCAGCATAAAGTTGTTTCAGACCCTAATGGTCGATTTGTTATTGTATCAGGGAGTTTAGACAGTAAACTGATTGTTTTTGCTAATGTATATGCCCCCCAATGTAGATGATCCAGGATTTTTTGAACGGCTATTTTCATTTTTGCCAGATTTGTGCACTTACTCCCTTATGATGGGAGGAGATTTTAACTGCTGGTTAGATCCAGTATTAGATCGCTCATCTATTAAACCAGCCACACTTAATAAATCAGCTTTGCTTATCCAATCTTTTCTAACTAAATGTGGTATAGTTGATACTTGGCGTTTTCTCTATCTAACGGACAGGGAGTATTCTTTTTTCTCTCATGTTCATTGTTTTTACACCAGGATTGACTTTTTTTTAAATTAATAGTCAAATGATTCTATTAGTTCGATTGATTGAATATAAAGAGATTGCTATTTCTGACCACTTTCCTGTACTTTTATCTTTAAATCTTCCTGGTCCTATCCCCATGAGTAGATTTTGGCGATTTAATTTAACTTTGTTATCTGATGAGGACTTTTAAAAATTTATGGAGAATCAAATTACTCTTTTTTTTTGAAGAAAATACGTTGCAAGAGACGTCGAGTCTTATTATATGGGATACTTTTACAGCATATATCCGGGTCAAGTTATTTCTTATACTGCAAACATCATTAAAAAAGCTAACAAAAAGAGAAATGAACTAGCCAATCAGTTAAAACAGCTGAACCATAAATATGCTTCAGTACCTGATCCTGAAACATATAAGAGACGTATTGAAACTAAAACTAAATATGATCTTCTTTTAACGTATCCAATTGAAAGCCAACTTTTCAAAGATAGAAGTCAATTTTATATTCATGGAAATAAAACTGGTAAGCTACTGACTAATCAATTGAAGCCATTTACAGCCGAGCGGCTAATTAAAGAAATACGTAAAATTAATGGGGACATGAAAACTGACCGCCTTAAAATTAATGACACTTTTAGGGAATTTTATTCTAAATTGTATAGTTCTGACTCTGTTAATGATACTATTACAATGATTTTTTTAGATCGATTAAATATTCCTAATCTTCTGTTAGATGATTGTAGGCAATTGGATCAACCCATTTCCCAGGAGGAAATTGCTCAGGCTATTCGAGAATTGCATTCTGGGAAATCCCCAGGACCTGATGGATTCTCTGGAGAGTTTTATAAGGCTTTTTCCTCCTTGCTTATACCACACTTATGTTCTACCCTTACAGATTCTTTTAAGGTAGGAAGATCACCGCAGTCTTTTTACGAAGCCTCCATTTCGCTCATTCTCAAAAAGAATAAGAATCTTACTGAATGTTTTTTGTATAGATCCATCTCTGTACTCAATTTTGATACTAAAATTTTATCTGAAGTGTTGGCTCACAGACTTGAAAATATTATATCTTCTATAGTTTCAGATGATCAGACAGGATTCATTAAAAATCAATATTTCCATTTTAATATACGGCGTTCGTTAAATGTTATGTACTCTCCATCTAAGGAAATATCGGAATGTATGATATCTTTGGATGCGGAGAAGGCTTTTGACAGAGTTGAATGGAACTTTCTCTTTACATGCTCAGAAAAATTTAATTTTGGACCTAATTTTATTTATTGGATTAAATTACTTTATTTATCTCCCTCCACTCAGGTTCTTACTAATTTTCAGAATTCTAGACCCTTTAAACTCCAATGTGGAACTAGACAAGGTTGCCCTTTGAGCCCTCTGCTTTTTATTTGGTATTAGTATTTAATTGGTATTAATTTTGTATTTAATTGGTCACCTCTCTCTTTATCACAGATTGGCCGAATCAATTCTAATAAAATGAATATCTTACCTAAATTTATATACTTTTTTCAAGCTGTGCCTGTTTTTATTCCTAAATCTTTTTTTGACTCTTTGGATTCAATTCTTTCTTCCTATATATGGAAGAATAAAAAACCTCATATAAATAAAGCTCACCTTCAAAAAACCAAACAAAATGGAGGATTTGTCTTACCCAATTTTAGGTTATATTATTGGGCAATTAATATACGTAATATTACATTCTGGATCTATTACATTAACCGTGAGAATTGCCCTACATGGGTTTCTCTGGAAGTCAACTCTGTTATAAAATTTTCCATTATTTCTTTACTTGGATCTTCGCTTCCTTTATCTTTAAATAAACTAATTGACAATGTGGTGGTTAAACATACATTGAGGATTTGGTTATAGTTTAGAAAACATTTCAGTTTATTGAGATTCTCCCTCTCAAGTCCCATCTTTTCTAATTGTTTTTTTTAAACCATTTTTAATTGACTTATCTTTTAAAGAATGGGATAGATTGGGTATTAAACAGTTTCAGGATTTGTTTGATGGAGGGAATCTCTCTTCTTTTGTGCAACTTTCAACGAAATTTAACCTTTCCAACACTCACTTTTTTCGACACTTACTGATTAGAGATTTTTTAAGATCTCAATTACTTACATTTCCTACAAGACCAGATAAGAATACAATAGATACAATTTTTAATCTGAAACCCTTTGATAACAGTTCAATATCTTACATTTAGGGTCTACTGTTGGGACTGAAAAAGGACTCTTTAGATAAAATTAAAGGAGATTGGGAGAAGGATTTGCAGATTTTCATATCTGATGAGAGCTGGAAGATTATTTTAAAATTGATTAATTCTTCATCATTATGTGCTCATCATTCTTTATTACAATTCAAAGTGGTACATAGAGTTCAGATGTCTAAAGACAAGCTTTCCCATTTCAAAACAGATATTTCCCCTTACTGTGATAGATGTACTAATGGAGTGGCCACATCTAACTCATATGTTTTGGATATGTCCGAGCCTTGAAAAATTCTGGAAAGATGTATTTCAAACTTTTTCTGCACTTTTCAATGTCAGCTTTAAGCCCAATCCTTTGACTGCCTTGTTTGGTATTGTTGAGGATAGTGCTATAAAATTGAAGCCATCTAATTTGCGGGTATTGGCCTTTATGTCTCTTATGGCCAGGAGGGCGATTTTGCTCAAGTGGAAGGAGGCTGCCCCGCCCACGCATGTTCAATGGCTATCTGACGTTATGTTGTGCCTTGAGCTAGGGAAGATTCATTGTACGGACTGCAGAGCCTGCCGGCCTCGACGCTAGCAGGCATGAACTTTCGGTTGCGGCCCCTGCCGTTGGTCTCGGCGGCTCCAACACCTCAGGACATATTCAAAACCCGGACTCCAGCAACGACCATGGAGACATTCAAAGCGATCGCGCAACCACCAACTGCGACTCCAGCCTTGAACTCCAGGCCGGGTCTTTATGTGCTGCTGTTGTGACTCCCGTCTCCCCTTCCCCCACCACCACTCCGCAGCCCCGTCTTCCTCAGATCCCACCGTCAACTCCTGGGCCCTCAGAGGCTCCATCTTCCTCTCACCCCAACCCTCCCCTCTCCATTGACACCCCCAGCCTCCCCCCTCCCCCCTCTGATCCCAGCTCTCATCCGTGCCGGGTCTTTACCATCCCCTCCGACCTTCAACTGTCGGAGGCAGAACACTCTGTTCTCAGTAAGGGCCTCACGTTTGTCCCCCTTCGCCCACACCTCAGCGAGTTCCGTGTTCGCCATGATGCGGAACTTTTCTTCCGCCGTCTCCGTCTCCGAGCCTACTTCTTCGGCAAGGACTCTTCCACCCCCACCGATGACCCCTTCTCCCGTCTTCATCCCTCCTCTTCTTCATGGACACCCCGCTCTGGTCTTCTGCCTGCTCTGGATCTCTTTTATTGCCAACTGCCGACGGGACATCAACCGTCTCGACTTCACCGCACCTTGTCCCCATTCCAACCTCACTCCTTCGGAACGCTCTGCTCTCCACTCCCTCCGCACTAATCCTAACATTATTATTAAACCCGCTGATAAGGGGGGTGCTGTTGTAGTCTGGCGTACTGACCTCTACCTTGCCGAGGCACAGCGACAACTCGCGGATACCTCCTCTTATTTACCCCTCGATCGTGACCCCACTAAGGAGCACCAGGCCATTGTCTCCCACACTATCAACGACTTTATCCGCTCAGGGGATCTCCCATCCACTGCTACCAACCTTATAGTTCCCACACCCCGCACTTCCCGTTTCTACCTCCTACCCAAGATCCACAAACCTGCCTGTCCTGGCCGACCTATTGTCTCAGCTTGCTCCTGCCCCACCGAACTCGTTTCTGCATACCTCGACACTGTTTTATCACCCCTTGTTCAATCCCTTCCGACCTATGTTCGTGACACTTCTCACGCTCTTAAACTTTTCGATGATTTTAAGTTCCCTGGCCCCCACCGCTTTATTTTCACCTTGGATGTCCAGTCCCTATATACTTCCATCCCCCATCAGGAAGGTCTCAAAGCTCTACGCTTCTTTTTGGATTCCAGACCTAATCAGTTCCCCTCTACCACCACTCTGCTCCGTCTAGCAGAATTAGTCCTTACTCTTAATAATTTCTCCTTTTGCTCCTCCCATTTCCTCCAAACTAAAGGTGTAGCTATGGGCACCCGTATGGGTCCTAGCTATGCCTGCCTTTTTGTTGGGTTTGTGGAACAATCTATGTTCCGTGCCTATTCTGGTATCTGTCCCCCACTTTTCCTTCGCTACATCGACGACTGCATTGGCGCTGCTTCCTGCACGCATGCAGAACTCGTTGACTTTATTAACTTTGCCTCCAACTTTCACCCTGCCCTCAAGTTTACCTGGTCCATTTCTGACACCTCCCTCCCCTTTCTAGATCTTTCTGTCTCTGTCTCTGGAGACAGCTTATCCACTGGTGTCTACTATAAGCCTACTGACTCTCACAACTATCTGGACTATTCCTCTTCTCACCCTGTCTCTTGCAAAAACGCCATCCCCTTCTCGCAATTCCTCCGTCTCCGCCGCATCTGCTCTCAGGATGAGGCTTTTCATTCTAGGACGAGGGAGATGTCTTCATTTTTTAAAGAAAGGGGCTTCCCTTCCTCCACTATCAACTCTGCTCTTAAACGCATCTCCCCCATTTCACGTACATCTGCTCTCACTCCATCCTCCCACCACCCCACTAGGAATAGGGTTCCCCTGGTCCTCACCTACCACCCCACCAGCCTCCGGGTCCAACATATTATTCTCCGTAACTTCCGCCACCTCCAACGGGATCCCACCACTAAGCATATCTTTCCCTCCCCGCCTCTCTCTGCATTCCGCAGGGATCGCTCCCTACACAACTCCCTTGTCCATTCGTCCCCCCCATCCCTCCCCACTGATCTCCCTCCTGGCACTTATCCGTGTAAGCGGAACAAGTGCTACACATGCCCTTACACTTCCTCCCTTACCACCATTCAGGGCCCCAAACAGTCCTTCCAGGTGAGGCATCACTTCACCTGTGAGTCGACTGGGGTGATATACTGCGTCCGGTGCTCCCGATGTGGCCTTTTATATATTGGTGAGACCCGACGCAGACTGGGAGACCGCTTTGCTGAACATCTACGCTCTGTCCGCCAGAGAAAGCAGGATCTCCCAGTGGCCACACATTTTAATTCCACATCCCATTCCCATTCTGACATGTCTATCCACGGCCTCCTCTACTGTAAAGATGAAGCCACACTCAGGTTGGAGGAACAACACCTTATATTCCGTCTGGGTAGCCTCCAACCTGATGGCATGAACATTGACTTCTCTAACTTCCGCTAGGCCCCACCTCCCCCTCGTACCCCATCTGTTACTCTTTTTAATGCACACATTCTTTCTCTCACTCTCCTTTTTCTCCCTCTGTCCCTCTGAATATACCTCTTGCCCATCCTCTGGGTCACCCCCCCCCCCGTCTTTCTTCCCGGACCTCCTGTCCCATGATCCTCTCGTATCCCCTTCTGCCTATCACCTGTCCAGCTCTCGGCTCCATCCCTCCCCCTCCTGTCTTCTCCTATCATTTTGCATCTCCCCCTCCCCCTCCAGCTTTCAAATCCCTTACTCACTCTTCCTTCAGTTAGTCCTGACGAAGGGTCTCGGCCTGAAACGTCGACTGCGCCTCTTCCTATAGATGCTGCTTGGCCTGCTGCGTTCACCAGCAACTTTGATGTATGTTGCTTGAATTTCCAGCATCTGCAGAATTCCTGTTGTTTATCTTGTTGTAATCTCATTACTGTCTCTGGAACCTTACTGTATGCAGATAAACTGCTGTGCTTCCTGAATTTAAAACAGTGATTGCAGTGCTACAACATTTGAATTACTGGACCAGAAATCCAGAGATATGGATGAGCAGTCTAAATATTACTGGGACAGCAGTGAAGTTATCGCTTACTCAAGAGGTGGCTGAAGATCAATCGACCTGGCCCCAAGTCATCACTGCAGAGATTCCTCAGGAGAGTGTCTTCAGCAGCTTCATTGATGACCTTTCTATCACACGGTCAGAAGTGAAAGAAGTTGCTGAGTATTGCACAATGTTCAATTTTATTCACTTACTTTCACATAATGAGACTAAGACACCATTGGCCATGGGCTGATAAATGATAAACATCACTTGCACAAGCGCTAGGCTTTAACCACCTCAAACAAAGTGGAGTCTAACTAAACTTGGCAACGAAGAATCATCAAGACCTCCCCCCACCCCACTATCAATATCCAGAGATCACCATTGACCAGAAACTCCACTAGATCAGATGCACAAATACTGTCAGAGAATGGGTATCACGTACCTTGTGACATCTCAAAGCCTTTCCACCATGTTCAAGGCACAAATAAGAGTGATAGATTACCCTTCACTTGCGAAGATGTGTGCAGTCCCAAGAAAACACAGGTTGTTAGACAACAGCCCGAAGAAAGCAGCGTGATTATTTGGTACCCACCCAACATCCCAGACAATAATTCTCTCCACTACCAGCACTGACTACAGAAAAAAGCCATTCACCTATGCTAATCTGATTACACCACCAAATGCACAGGCTCTACCAATAGGAAAGACAGGCACATGAGAATACCACATCCACTTAAAGGCTACTCCCACTCTCTGCCAACACACACATCATACTGACAGTTTCTTCATCACCATCAGATCTAACTCCTCAAACTCCATGTCCAACAGCACTGCAAAAGTAGTTGCACCAGAAAGAGAGCAGCAGTTCACCTACACCTCCTCAAGAGAAATTCAGGGCAGACAATTAAATGCTGGCCTTTCCAGCATTTCCAGGTTCTGGAAAAAAAGAAATCAACCAAGTATTCCAACCTCAGTCAACAATCACCGCTGTTCAAGTAACTCACCACTCACTTCACTCCTCTTTGAGACCCATAGGAGCACATTATCCTATATACCACACAGGATTATTAAAAATTACTGCTTAAACCTGCTCATATTTGTTAAAGACATCTGGGAAATTTAATTTGCATTTACTATATCAAAAAAGATCTCGGGTTTAATTCCTGATTTCTAGTTAACTGAGTGCAGCGTCAAAAAAAAGTAGTTACAGCTCTGTGCAAAAGTGTTAGACACCCTTGATTTTTTTTATATGATGTCAGAAGGTATGGCCTGATCTCAACAGCACCAAGGCTGCCTGGGATTACCTGGAGAGACAGAAGCAAGCCTGACAGCTGAAGTCTGCAGAAGAAGGTTAGTTAGGACGGTTCAATCGTTAGGTATTAATATCGAAGTAGTGAAATGAATTCAGCTGGCTGGCTGGGAGACACCAGAGAGTAGTGGTGGATAACTGTGTGTCAGATTGGAGGGTGGTGTCTAGTGGTGTGCCTCAGGGATCTGTACTGGGTCCAATGTTGTTTGTCATATATATTAATGATCTGGATGATGGGGTGGTAAACTGGATTAGTAAGTATGCAGATGATACTAAGATAGGTGGAGTTGTGGATAATGAAGTAGGTTTTCAAAGCTTGCAGAGAGATTTAGGCCAGTTAGAAGAATGGGCTGAAAGATGGCAGATGGAGTTTAATGCTGATAAATGTGAGGTGCTACATTTTGGTAGGGCTAATCAAAATAGGACATACATGGTAAATGGTAGGGCATTGAAGAATGCAGTAGAACAGAGGGATCTAGGAATAATGGTGCATAGTTCTCTGAAGGTGGAATCTCATGTGGATAGTGTGGTGAAGAAAGCTTTTGGTATGCTGGCCTTTATAAATCAGAGCATTGAGTATAGGAGTTGGGATGTAATGTTGAAAATTGTACAATGCATTGGTAAGGCCAAATTTGGAGTATTGTGTACAGTTCTGGTCACCGAATTATAGGAAAGATGTCAACAAAATTGAGAGAGTACAGAGAAGATTTACTAGAATGTTACCTGGGTTTCATCTCCTAAGTTACAGAGAAAGGTTGAACAAGTTGGGTCTTTATTCTTTGGAGCGTAGAAGGCTGAGGGGGGACTTGATAGAGGTATTTAAAATTATGAGGGGGATAGATAGAGTTGACGTGGATAGGCTTTTTCCATTAAGAGTGGGGGAGATTCAAACAACAGAACATGAGTTGAGAGTTAAAGGGCAAAAGTTTAGGGGTAACATGAGGGGGAACTTCTTTACTCAGAGAGTGGTAGCTGTGTGGAACGAGCTTCCAGCAGAATTGGTTGAGGCAGGTTCAATGTTGTAATTTAAAGTTAAATTGGATAGATATATGGACAGGAAAGGAATGGAGGGTTATGGGCTGAGTGCAGGTCGGTGGGACTAGGTGAGAGTAAGAGTTCGGCACGGACTAGAAGGACTGAGATGGCCCGTTTCTGTGCTGTAATTGGTATATGGTTATATGGTATAAGAACTGTGGCAAGATGCTGGGAACAACCTACCCACTGATTTTTTTATAAAACTGCACAAAAGTGTACCTAAGAGAATTAATGCAGTTTTAAATGCAAAGAGTGGTCACACCAAATGTTGATTTGATTTCGTTTTTTTGACTGTTAACTGCTCTTTATAGTAATTTTTTGATATTTAGAAACTTGTCATTTCATTATTTTTAGTAGCTTCGCTTCACAGAATTTTTTTTTACATGCGCCTGACTTTTGCACAGCACTGTAGATTTGAGCTATCATGCCTTTCACATCCCAGAACACACAATAGTGCCTTAAATGTAATTAATTACTTACAAAGCAGAAAAACTGCAGATGCAGAAAATTCAGCAGGTTGGAAAGCATCCATGAATTAATACTTTCTGTCAAAGACCATTCATCAGAACTGCTATGTATCTCCAGCATTTGACACAACTGTGATACAAGAACAACCATTGTACCTACTGGAAGGTTCCACAGACAGCAGTGAGATAGTAACCACTGTACCTATTTCATTGTATAGGTTGGACTTTACATTTTTTCCTTTACTATTTGCAGTGATTAGCACAGTTGCCTTCTCTTAAGTGCTGTAGCCAAGTGTGAAGAGCACCATCCTTTTGACCATCCATGCTCCAATATCAGAGGTTGAGTTCCGTCACAACCAGCTCCACACCACTGGCTGAGACTTGTCAGTCTGAAGCACTTGCACTGTTGATGCCTTCAGGAGGAAAAGCAGAGCTGGAGAAAGAAACTGAGATCATGAAACTGGCTGCTGAATGCAGGTGGCAGTGATACATTCACTCACCTAATCGTGCCATGAGGTTATTGCGTTCTTCCTCAATCTCTTCCTTAGACATGGTCTGCAGTCGAGCAAGGTTCTCTTCATGAATCCTCTGAGCTTCATGAGGGCTTATTTCTTTCCCCAGTTTTTCTTCTGAAGCCCATCTCTCATTATCTGAAACTGTACACAAATAAAAGCTTAAGGGTGTAAAGAAGTTGTGGAATTTAGTAAACAAATCTAAAATCCACTCAATTACTTACCAACAATTACACACCATGGCAGAATAATGGGGATTGCAAATCTCTGTTGCATTAGTCACTCAGACTATGGCTAATCTGTTTCTTAACATGAGGGGATTACTCATGAACTATCATGCCCATAATTTAATTAGAACTGAAAAAAGAAATCAAAAAACTGTACATGCTGGAAATCTGAAATAGAAACAAAAAGTGCTAGAAACACTCAGCAAGTCAGGTAGCATCTATGGAAAGAGAAAATATGGTTTCATACTGAAGACTCACATTTCAGTTCTGACAAATGATAACATTGATTGTGCTTTTCTTTCCACAGATCCTGTCTGACCGACTGAGTGTTCCAGCTCTTCAGCTTTCAGTCCCATTGTTAATTATATTGTTGGCCCAACATCAGTCAAGGACATTGCTCTCTGCTCTTCCCCTTTTGTTAATACAGCTCAAGAAATACTTAATAGAGCCATATGAATAAGTAGCAAGTAGAAAGATATGCTACACTTATATAGCCCTGGGAGGCACACTCACTTTCCTGTCAGTTCAGCAACAGAACATATTATGCTTAGTGACAAGGGATATTTTTAATAAACATTATGCTACAAATGGAAGACACAAGAGACTGCAGATGCTGAAATCTGGTGCGAAAAACAAACTCATTGTGTCAGGCAGCATTTGCAGAGGCCGTGGCAGAGTTGATATCTTAGCTAAGACCCAACACCAGGACTAAGACTGTAAGGGAGAGACAGCTACTATACCAAGGAGAGAGGAAGGAGCAGAGTAGCAGTGAGCAAGCAGCAGTTATGTCAAGCTGGGCGGGTGGGGGGGGGGGGAGTGATGGACAGGATGCTACAGAACTCTTTTGTGTAAATTCACCTGGTGAGTGGCTCTTTTCCGATGTTTCTCTAGTCTGAGACTGAGCTGATACTGGCTGCGCTGAACCCGTGGTCAATGGGCTGGTTCGACACTGTGAAGATTCTGCCCGATGTGCTTCAATTGCTCTTTTTGCCTCGAGTTTCTGGGCAAAGATACTTTTTCTTCCCGAAACTGGCTTCAACTGATAAAAGAAAAATATACACCGCATTATAGATAGGCATGTAAAATGAAATGGACAAATGTGGATCATTCCAAAAGACCAAAGAATCTAATTATTTATTGAAGAATTTCTGGGCTGCCTCTCCACTTATCTATCATGGAATCTATTTCATTCACTAGAATTCACTCCAATTATTCCAAAAGAAACATCGTCAGTAAATATCATGAAATGCTTATTTTAGGGGTACGGAGTCTAGCTATCGAGTGGTACTGTTGAAAGATTACTGATCTGAAACTTTAGCTTGGACTCTCTTTCTACGCATGCTGCGTGGTCTACTGAGCACGTTCAGCACAGTGTTCTTAGAGCCGTTCTTTTTCATTCCTCCCCACCCATTTCCCTGCTTTTGTAGCTCCTTGAGATCCATTAAATGTTCAATTATTTACAAGCTCAATTGAAATATTATTGACATGAACTCCACACATCTCTGTACGCACGCTGTCAAGCCAGCAGAATACTTCAGCATTTTCTGATTCTTTTCCCTGTCCTCATTTCTTGTGTCAGCCTGATGTTATCTGCACATCAGAGTTTAATACCCTTTTATCTGTAAAGAAGAAAATAGTAAATTTACAATAGTTTACCTCGCTTTGTATCTCCGACCTGTGAAAGACCTTTGGGAAGGCTTGTCCTGTCGATAATGGCGGATTTATGGTACTCCCTGTAGTGTCTCTCTCCTGAAGGAAAATAACGCAAAAGAAATTGTTAAAACTTTTACATTTAACCTTTATATTTTCTTCTAGGACAGTCACAACAGATGGTTCTCCAACCAGCAGACAGACAAATGTTTAACAAGGTACAAGCAACTGTAAAACCATGTGTGGTTAGTCCGGCAACAATGAAATAGCATTGAGAATAGGGCTCTGAAGCTGGCCAAAACCATTAGATGGACCATGAAGTATAAGCAGTGCAGAAGAAATCAACAATAAAGCTGATAATCGGGCACGCTTTAACTTTGATAGTCTCAGACTGACAGATTTTCCCCACTATTGAGTGTTATTTCTACTAATATCCAACAAACCTTTTTCAGATGTCACACAGTACTATAATAAAATTTCCAGTGAACCAGGCAAGTTTAAAAGGAGCATGAGAACAGGACCCTGATGATCAGGAAGGGCACACATGGACAGGGCCCTTTGTCAATGTCAATGGAGCTTGAAACGAGTGGGAAGGGATCGTGGCAAAAAAAAACATCTGCTGAGTAAGATACCAAGCCACTGGGATTTCTAAATAGTCAGCAGATCATCGGATTTTTCATGCAAGATAACTTACAATGATCTTGGAAAGGACAGCTGTGATGTGTCTGTCCTGTAGATCCATCTGCTCCTCACTATCATCCTCCTGGAATCTGACTCTTTCTGCTTTAAACTTGGACTTCTTGGGTGCAACTGGCATGAGTGATGGAGGATGGTCGGGAAGAGCTAAAACATAAGAGATGTTTTTTAACAGCAAGATCCCACTATAGCACTGTTACAGTAATCAGACCATCAGTTTTCTTGATTGAGGGTAAAATAATGGACTCAGCACCAAAGATATTTTTTATCTTCTTTGAAGAAAGCTGGGAGATTATACACATTCAACCAAGAGCCTTCAGATTCATGCTTTATCCTAGCTGAGATATTGTACCACTGCAACACACTAGTGTACAGCGTACTTAAATCATCAGCATTGATGATGAACCTGCAATCTTCTGAAATGACGTACAAAAGCAAACAATGAAGCTGCACAAGCCAATGTACACCAACCCAAAGGGGATTATAAGTGAACAAATAGCTTTATTAAAGTGCACAGTCCACATTTCGGGTCAAGGCTCATCACCAGTACTTCATGACCTTTCATGAAAGGTGTCAGTATGAAACGTTAACTGTTTATTCCTCTCCATAGATGCCTGATGTGCTCAGTTCTTCCAGATTTTGTGTGTGTTACTCTGGATTTCCAATATCTGCAGAATCTCGTGTGCTTTATTGAAGTGGATAGTTTAAGAAGATATCTTAAAGGAAGGTTGAAGGAGAAAAAGTAGAAATAGAGAAACAATGGGTCTGAAATGGACTCCAGGTGAACTGAATATGTCAACACCAACTATTTGCAAGGAGTATTTAGCAAAGCCTAATGGAAAATTCCCAAATATGATATACATATACTTATTTTCATTAAAGTGGAAGTTAATTAATCTCAAAAAGATAGAAGGATATGTTAGAAGTATGAGATGAGGAAAACAGTGGAAAAAAGCTTCAGAGGAGGATTTACACCAGCACATGCCTCCAGTATATGAGGAGGAATTTCTTCAAAGGACAGCAATAGCTTGAAATTGTGTATCCATAACTTCTACGGATAGGCAGATGAAGGTTTCAGGGCTAAAATGACCAAGCATACGCTGTATACGGGTATCCAGAGACAGAGGAATCTGAGGTACAATTGGCTAAGATATGATCTGATTGTGGAGCACGTGGTCTGAGTGGCCTATTCTTAATGTTCTTATCCATGTCAATTATTAAACTAAAACCAATCAACTACACAAAACCCCAGTAGGAGGGGGTACAAAATTGGCATTTACACCACACCCCTCATATAAGACCTAGCATTCTTATATTAATATCAACACAAGAACAAATTCGTACCTTCCAAGGTAACCATGTCCCTTAAATCTTCAGTGGCTTGACTTCCACCAGTACTTTCTGATTCCACTTTCCTCTTGTCTGCCTTCTTTACGACTTTGGCAGCTGGAAACATCCCTGTGGCTAGGAAATTTTGCTGAAACCGCAGGAGGTCATCCTCGGATTCTCCAGGTTTTGGCCTTCCCAGCATCTTCCTTAGACTGTGATGGTGCCCTGTGAATGACAAAGCATCAGCCAACATCACTGCAATTTCAGGACATGTGTCCAACACCATGGGATCTTAGGATATTGATGCACAGGAAGGAACTTGCCCTACTGTGCTTGCACTGGACCTTTGGTAACCAGCTATCCAATTAATTTGCCTGTTCTACACTTTTTCCCCATACTGTTATGAGGTTTGTCCTTCCAAAAACTTTACGAAAAGGGGCAAAACTATCAATAGTTACTCACCTCCATCCCTTGCTTTGGTTGCTGATTAGATTCACACAGCACAGTGGACCAATTACCAGACTATAATTCTGCCTCTCATTTAAAAGTAGATTCCTTAAGGTTGTTATAGATGGGGGGGGGGGGGTAATGGGGACAAGGTCCCACTACCTATTAAATGCTCCCAAAGGCATGCACCTCAAATAGCCTCTGAAAAACCAAGTCCAGCTCCTGGCCTTCACGTGTGGCTTAGCTACTAAACAAGGTGGAACCATTTCTACTAACAGCAGAACAGGGAAAGGCGGGCTTCTGGCACTCTAAAGTCCATTGTTTCGAGCAGATGTGGCTCGTCAGCAATGGCTGACAGCTCATCTCTAGAAGGAAAACTGATCTTGAACCCTCAAGACTATACAAGTGTCCCTCGCTTTTCAAACGTTCGCTTTACAAAACCTCACTGTTACGAAAGACCTACATTTGTACCCTGTTTTCGCTTTCAGAAGGTGGTTTTACTGTTACGAAGAAAGGCAGCGCGCGATAAAAAATCAGCGCACATCCCAAGCAGCCGCTCTCCCCGGATTCGGAACGGCATTTTACTTTAACACGTGCCTGTGAGCAGCCGTTTGCAAGATGAGTTCTGAGGTATTGGAAAACACTAAAAGAGCTCGTAAGGGTGTTAAACTTAGCGTAAAACTAGACATAATTAAGCGTTTCGATCATGGTGAACGAAGCAAGGACAAAGTGAGTTTGGCTTGTGGAAGTTGACAAAGATGATGTTGAAGAGGTTTTGGCATCCCATGACCAAGAACTGATAGATGAAGAGCTGATGCAATTGGAAGAGGAAAGGATAACAATCGAAACCGAATGCAGTATCGAACTGAATGTGAAGCAACTGCGTGAGATTTTCGCTGCAATGATAAAGCACGACTTTAATTTTGAAAGGGTACGTAGGTTTAGGGGATATTCGCAGGATAGTTTGAGTCCTTACAAACAATTGTATGATAGAAAAATGCGCGAGGCTCAGCAGTCAAGCAAGCCTTCCACATCAGCCACAGCAGACGATGAACCTCGACCTTCAACATCGAGGCAGGCAGTCATAGGAGAAGATGAGCTGCCTGCCCTGATCGATGATGAGATGACACCCCCGTGTCCCAGCACCCCAACACCCAGGCCCTGGACAGATACTGTACTGATTTGCGGAGAATGCAGCAGTAGCCGGGAGGCACACAGCACATCTTTAAGAAAAAAGCCGAAATAAACAAGCTAATTAATTAGGTGCCGCCGACACGTAATTGTCGGCCCAGATCAGTGCCGATTTCCGATTGCATCGCCTCAGATCTGAGCCAACAATTATGTGTCGGCGGCACCTAATTAATTAGCATGTTTATTTTGGCTTTTTTCTTAAAGATGTGCTGTGTGCCTCCCGGCTACTGCTGCATTCTTCGCAGCAATGTATTGGGTCGGTGGCCCGGAGGGTGGGGGCCACTGCACCACCCAACCTGCGACAACTCAGCCTAACACACCATCATCAGTTTGCTCGGCAAGCTGTCTTCCCGATTCCTGTAAGTGATACTACACTGTACATACATTATTTCTATTTTATATAGGCTGTGTATTTTTTTGTGTTATTTGGTAGATTTGGCAGCCTCATAGCTTAAAGGTTACTGGAGAGCGTGTTTATGCCAACAGCGCTTGCATTAGATTTTCTGCCAAGAGCACTTGCGTGAGATTTTCGCTACGGAGATCTGTCCAGGCAATCGTTGTACAGAAGTATTTCTACTTTATATAGGCTGTGTATTTATCATATCATTCCTGCTTTTACTATACATGGGAGATCCAGTGGATGTGGTGTACCTTGACTTTCAGAAGGCATTTGATAAGGTACCACATAGGAGATTGGTGGGTAAAATCAGAGCTCATGGCATTGGGGGGAGGATATTGACATGGATAGAAAACTGGTTGGCAGATAGAAAGCAAAGCGTAGCAGTGAATGGGTGTTTCTCGGAATGGCAGGTGGTGACTAGTGGGGTGCCACAGGGCTCGGTATTGGGACCACAGCTGTTTATGATTTACTTCAATAATTTAGAGGAAGGCATTGTGAATAACATCAGCAAGTTTGCTGATGATACTAAGCTGGGTGGCAGTGTGACATGTGATGAGGATGTTAGAATTCATGGTGACTTGGATAGGCTGGGTGAGTGGGCTGAAACTTGGCAGATGGCGTTTAATGTGAATAAGTGTGAGGTTATTCACTTTGGGAGCAAGAACAGGAAGGCAGATTATTATCTGAACAGTGTGGAGTTAGGTAAGGGAAAAATACGAAGAGATCTAGGAGTACTTGTTCATCAGTCTCTGAAGGTGAATGAGCAAGTGCAGCAGGCAGTGAAGAAGGCTAATGGAATGTTGGCCTTTATTACAAAGGGAATTGAGTACAAGAGCAAGGAAATCCTTTTGCATTTGTACAGGGCCCTGGTGAGACCACAACTGGAGTATTGTGTGCAGTTTTGGTCTCCACGGTTAAGGAAGGACATCCTGGCTGTGGAGGAGGTGCAGCATAGGTTCACTAGGTTAATTCCTGGGATGTCCGGACTGTCTTACGCAGAGAGGTTAGAGTGACTGGGCTTGTACACGCTGGAATTAAGGAGATTGAGGGGGGGATCTGATTGAGACATATAAGATTATTAAAGGATTGGACAAGATAGAGGCAGGAAATATGTTCCAGATGCTGGGAGAGTCCAGTACCAGAGGGCATGGTTTAAGAATAAGGGGTAGGTCATTTAGGACAGAGTTGAGGAGGAACTTCTTCTCCCAGAGAGTTGTGGAGGTGTGGAACGCGCTGCCTCAGAAGGCAGTGGAGGCCAATTCTCTGGATGCTTTCAAGGAGCTAGATAGGTATCTTATGGATAGGGGAATCAAGGGTTATGGGGACAAGGCAGGAACCAGGTATTGATAGTAGATGATCAGCCATGATCTCAGAATGGCGGTGCAGGCTCGAAGGGCCGACTGGTCTACTTCTGCACCTATTGTCTATTGTCTATATGCTACTGTTACTTTAGGTTTTAGGTGTTATTTGTCATGATTTGGTAGGTTATTTTTGGGTCTGCAAACACTCACAAAATTTTCCCATATAAATAAATGGTAATTGCTTCTTCGCTTTACGACATTTCGCCTTACGAACCGTTTCATAGGAATGCTCTACCTTCGGACAGCGGGGGAAACCTGTACCTCCTCATGGGGAAGGCTTCAGGAGTAAACCCCAAGAAAAAAATTTGGAGCTGGAGTCCCTAAGGCAGTCCTACATTGAGTTCAACGCTGATTGACAACTCCTGCAACGTTGCTGGTGCCAAACAGTATCGGTCTTTGCCGTTCCTTTGGGTTCATCAGGTTCGTGGAGGGGGGAGCTTGCTCCATGGGCAACAGTTTGCTCTCCATATTGTACTGCCCAGGCTCACATATCTGTTTAGCTAGGACGCAACATCCATGGTTGTCCCTGACCTACAGAAGCCTCAGATTTAAAAGTGCTTTCTGACTGATCCCACACCCCTGTTCCATCACCATTGCACAGATACAACCTCAATTTTATAATGAATGACAAAGGAATGATACTCAAGTCACCTACAAAGGACCCGTTGTATAACTATCCACTTTTCCAACATCAATTGCCGACAAGCATTATTTCACTGGCATCCGGCAATGGTGATATGATCAAGTCAGCTAAGTGGATCGGAACGGTCTGGCAAGACATGGGCCAAACACAGGCAAATGGGACTACCTTAGATAGGCATCTTAGCCGGCATGTACCAGTTGAGCCAAAGGGCTTATTTCATGTTATATGATCCTGAGCAGACAATAACATTGAAAAATGTTCCTTAGCAGCAGGCATAGGACACATTCTCAGTACAGAGGGGTGTCCTTTTAGACCAAAGATCAGGAGGAATCTCTTTAGCCAGAGAGTGATGAATCTGTGGAATTTGTTGCCACAGGCGGCTGTGGTGACCAAGTCACTGGGTATATTTAAGGCAGAGGCTGATAGATTCTTGATTAGTCAGGGCATGAAGGGATACTGGGAGAAGACAAGAGATTGGGGCTGAGAAGGAAAATGGATCTGTCTTCAAAATCAAAGTTGAAAGTAAAATTTATTATCAGAGTACCTACATGTCACTACATACAAGCCTGAGATTCTTTTTTCTGTGGGCATACTCAGCAAATGTAAACAGGATCAATGGATAACAAGCTATGAAAATACTAATATAAATAAATAGCAATAAATAACGAGCATGAAATAACCAGATAAAAAGTCCTTAAAGTGAGACCATTGGTTGTGGAAACACCAAAAGTAGAATGAGTGTAGCTATCCCCTTTTGTTCAAGAGCCTGATGGTTGAGGGGAAGTAACTGTTCTTGAACCTGGTGGTGCAAGTCCTGAGGCACCTGTACCTTCTACCTGATGGCAGCTGCGAGAAAAGAGCCTGGCCTGGGTGGTGAGAATCTTTAATGATGGATGCTGCTTTCCTATGACAGCGTTTCATGTGGATGTGCTCAATGGTTGAGAGGGTTTTACCTATGTACTGGGTCGAATCCACCACCTTTTGTAGGATTTTCAGCTCAAAGGAATTGATGTTCCCATACCAGGCTGTAATGCAGCCAGTCAGCACCCATCTATAGAGGTTTGCCAAGATTTTTGATGACATGCTAAATCTCCGCAGACTCCTGAGGAAATAGAGGCGCTGTCGTGCTTTCTTTGCAATTATATTTATATGTTGGGTCCAGGACAGGTCCTCTGAGATAGTGATCCCCAGGAATTTAGTTACTGACCCTGTCCACCTCTGATTTCTCAATAATTACTGGCTCATGGACCTCTGGTTTCCCTCTCCTGAAATCTATAATCAGTTCCTTGGTCTTATTGACATTGAGTGAGAGGTTGTTGTTACTACACCACTCAGCCAAAGTTCCAAACTCGCTCCTGTATGCTGATTCATCACCTCCTTTGATACAGCCCACAGCAGTGGTCATCAGCAAACTTGTATATGGTGTGGGAGCTGTACTTAGCCACACAGTCATAGGTGTAGAGCAGAGCAGGGGGCTAAGTACACATCCCTATGGTGCTCCTGTGCTGATGGAGATTGAGGAGGAGATGTTTTTGCCAATCCAAGTGAAAAAATCCAGGACCCCACAGCACAAGTGGGTATTGAGACCCAGGTCTTGGAACATACTGATACATGATGAAATGGCAAAGCAAACTCGATGGCCTAATTCTGTTCCTATATCTTATGGTCTAAATGCTAATTTTTCCAACTAGAAATCTAAACATTTATAGTCTGCAAATTTAAGAACAAGGCAAAAAAACATTTTTTTTAAAAATCCACGTCCTTTGAGCCCTCTACTTTTTGATTTGATATTAGAACCCTTAGCAATTGCTTTTCGAGAGTCTAAAGCGATTACTGGTATTTTAAGGAGAGGTACTATCCATAAAGTGTCGCTCTATGCTGATGACTTATTGATTTTTATATCTAATGTTACAATGTCTTTACCATTTGTGTTCCGTTTACTGACTAATTTTAGTCAGTTCTCAAGATATAAATTAAATTTACATAAGAGTGAACTGTTTCCTTTAAACAATTTAATACCAACTGATATTAACCTTCCTTTTAAAATTTTAAGAAAACAATTTATGTATTTAGGAGTAACAATTACTAAGAATTATAAAGATTTATTTATGGAAAATTTTTTAACTTTAATGAATTATGTTAAAAAAAACTTTCTAAATGGTCACCTCTCTCTTTATCACTGATTGGCCAAATTAATTCTAGTAAAATGAATATCTTACCTAAATTTATATACCTTTTTCAAGCTGTGCCTGTTTTTATTCCTAAATTTCTTTTTAACTCTTTGGATTCAATTCTTTCTCCCTATATATGGAATAAAAAACCTCGTATAAATAAAGCTCACCTTCAAAATACCATACAAAATGGAGTCTTTGCCTTACCCAATTTTAGGTTATATTATTGGGCAGTTAATATACAAAATATTACGTTCTGGATATATTATATTAACCATGAGAATTGCCCTATACGGGTTTCTTTGGAAATTTTATGAAATGTCCATTATTTCTTTACTTGGATCCTCGCTTCCTTTATCTTTAAATAAACTAACTGACAATGTGGTGGTCAAACATACTTTGAGGATTTGTTTACAGTTTAGAAAACATTTTGGTTTATTGAGATTCTCCCTCTCAAGTCCCATCTTTTCTAATTGTTTTTTAAACCATCTTTAATTGATTTATCTTTTAAAGAATGGGATAGATTAGGTATTAAACAATTTCAGGATTTGGTTGATGGAGGGAATCTCTCTTCTTTTGCGCAACTTTCAATGAAATTTAACCTTCCAATACTCACTTTTTTCGACACTTATAGATTAGAGATTTTTTAAGATCTCAATTACATACATTTCCTACAAGTCCAGGTAAGAATATAATAGACAATTTTTAATCTGAAACCCTTTGATAACGGTTCAATATCTTACATTTACGGTCAGCTGTTGGGACTGAAAAAGGACTCTTTAGATAAAATTAAAGGAGATTGGGAAAAAGATTTACAGATTTTCATATCTGAAGAGAGCTGGAAGATTATTTTAAAATTGATCAATTCTTCATCATTATGTGGGTGTATTTAAGGCAGAGATTGATAGGTATCTGAGTAGCCAGGGCATCAAAGGTTATGGTGAGAAGGCAGGGGAGTGGGACTAAATAGGAGAAAATGGATCAGCTCATGATAAAATGGCGGAGCAGACTCGATGGGCCGAATGGCCTACTTCTGCTCCTTTGTCTTATGGTCTTATGTGCTCGTCAGTCTTTAATACAATTCAAAGAGGTAAATAGAGTTCATATGTCTAAAGACAAGCTCTCTCATTTCTACGCAGATATTTTCCCTTACCATGATAGACGTACTAATTCATATGTTTTGGACATGTATGAGCCTTGAAAAATTTTGGAAAGATGTATTTCAAACTTTTTCTGCACTTTTCAATGTTAGTTTTAAGACCAATCCTTTGACTGCCTTGTTTGGTATTGTTGAGGATAGTGCTACAAAATTGAAGCCATCTAATTTGCGGGTATTGGCCTTTATGTCTCTAATGGTCAGGAGGGCGATTTTGCTCAAGTGGAAGGAGGCCGCCCCGCCCACTCATGTTCAATGGCTATCTGACGTTATAGAAACATAGAAAATAGGTGCAGGAGTAGGCCATTCGGCCCTTCGAGCCTGCACCGCCATTTATTATGATCATGGCTGATCATCCAACTCAGAACCCCGCCCCAGCCTTCCCTCCATACCCCCTGACCCCTGTACCCCTGACCTATGTTGTGCCTTGATCTAGAGAAGATTCATTGTTCGATTTCTGATTCTAAACATGATTTTCTAATGTTATGGGGACCCTTTCTGAGTTATTTTCATAATCTTTGAACTGTTATTAAAGTATGGATCTGAGCCATTATTATTATAATATTATATGGTAAGGTATTTCTTTTTTTCTTCTCTTTTAACCAACCGGCCCATTTTGGTAGTGGGGTAGTTTTATTTTAATAAAATACAATTATTTTAATTTATTTCATTTCATAATTCAATCTTTTTTTTCCTACATGATTGATTTGGAATATGAGATAATGTGATCATATTACTGTGATTTAAATGTAATGTAATTCATATTACTTACTTGTATCCTTATGAATTTTGTATTTGCATTTATGCAATTTTTATAATATTAATAAAAATATTGAGAGAAAAATCCACTGCATTTTAGGAATTTACATGCACTAATATAAAACATTCTTTAAATGCTAGAGCTTACTAAGCAGTAAGTGGTTTGTTAATCCATTAAAAACTTGCTCATACCTCTTGCATCAAAGACCAGGGTATAGAACCATGAGAACTGTATGTAAATACCTCATGTTCTGGAGATTGTGTTGGAGAAGGCCGCGAAACTACATAGCTCTGGTATTTGTATATTATTGTCATGTATACAGACATATGTTGAAAAACTTTTACTTTGTGATCCAAATAGATAATACAATTCATAATTACATCGAGGTAGTAAAAAGAAAACAGAATGCAGAAGGTAACGCTAAAGTTATAGATGTTAAAGTTAAAGTTAAAGTGCAGTGACAGATAAAGTGCAAAGACCATGAGGAAGTAGATTGGGAGATCAAGAATTCAACCTTGGGTGCACGGTAGTGTAGTGGCTAGCACAACACTTTACATTACCAACGACCCAGGTTCAATTCCCGCCACCACCTGTAACAAGTTTGTATGTATTCCTCATGACTATGTGGGTTTCCTCCCACAGTCCAAAGACATACTGGCTGGTCGGTTAATGGTCATTGTAAACCGTCCTGTGAATAGGCTAGGATTAAATTGGGGGATTGCTGGGCAGTGTGGCTGGAAGGTGTAGAAGGGACTATACCACGCTGTATCTCAATGAATGAAAAAAAACGCCTTTAGCATGAGAGTGTTATTCAGGAGTCAGATAACACTGGGATGGAAGCTGGCCTTGAGCCTGGTGGTTCAAGCCCTCAGGCTTTTTTTTAATCTTCTGCCCAAAGGCAGAGGGAAGAAGGGAGAATATGTGTGTGTTGCTTAAATTTCCAGCATCTGCAGATTTCCTCGTGTCTGTGTTTTTAATCTCTCTCCTCTGGTTCTTTTCCCAATATCATAAATCTCTGATTAGAAATACAATTTATGGATCACTGCTTCCCACTAATTCTATTAAAATTCATTAGAATTTTCAACACTATTAAATACCTTAGGTAATGGGGTGGAGATACCGAAGGAGATGTCAGGCAGTCCTTCCCTCCGCTAGCCTGCTGGTCACCCTTGGGTGAGGTGTAGCACGAGCTTAGCCCCCTCCCCCTCCCTCCTGATCAGGGTCACCCACATTGAGCAACTGGTACATATCACAAGTCCTGATTATGTGACCACTAGCACCAGGCAGACGGTCCCTGAAGCGTATTGATAATGGCTGGGGTCACCTGTCTTGTAAAACACAGAAGGCGGCAACGGCAAGCCAGTTCTGTAGAAAAACTTGCCAAGAACAATCATGGTCACGAAAAAACTATGACTGCCTATGTCATACAACATGGCACATAACAAACGATTACCCCTCCAAAGAAGAACTCTCAGGTGCCTCCAGTGAACTGAACAGTGTCTCTCAGTTCAGGCATCAGATCTATAAACCTCCTCACACTAAGCCCAGAATTAGACATAAAACACTAGCAAGGGCCTAAACCATGGTTCAGTAGCTCTAAAGTTTCCATACATCACAGAACAGTATGATTGGTAGTCGAGCTGCTAAAGCCTCAAATCTGGCTAGGCAGCTGGCTCACTGACAATTGCAGCCATTAGCATCCATTCATTCACAAAAGCATCGATCAAGTGGAAGCAGATCAGAAGGTTTCACAGCCTAGCCTGATCCCAACACCTAACTGTCCCGCAAAACAAGCTTTGTAGGAAAGACTGATGGCCTGTGATTGGGTTGAAAAGAAGCCTGGTTATTTTCCCTCTCCCCCACTCCCCCTGTCTGACCACAGGTGGAAGGCCCAACAACAACTTTGCCTTAAATTAGCTAACTCTGTACAGGTATGGGCCACCCAGTCTACATGGCTCAAAGTCAACACCAAGACATTGGAATACAACTTGTATTTTAAAGCAATTTATATCATGTCTTTTACAACCTCGGGATGTCACACAGTACTTAAAATCAATCCAGTACTTTTGAAGTACAGCCTCTACAGTAACAGAGGAAACGCAGCAGCCACATTCAGAGACCCTCAAAATAGTAATATGATGGACAACAATCAGATCTGGATAGGTTGATTGGGGAGAAACATCGGCCAGAGAACTGAAACTCCATTCTTCAAAGTCTACTCATCCAAGAGGTACACAAGATCTCAGCAGAATGCCTCATCTTGAAAATGGCATTTAAGGCCATACAGAACAAAGTGAGGTATCAATAGATTAGTACGTAGATCAGACAAATATCCAACTTGTGACAAGAGGTTTTCAACACAGGCAAGTGCAAGTCATTCACATTGGCTCCAAAAGGAATGGCTCAGAATACTTGTTCAATGATGAAAACTGTGAAACAGTGGCAGTCTAAGATCCCTGGACACAGATCATTAAAACATTTTTTAAAATGAAGTGCAGATTCCGGTGACGTCATCGTCCAGAATGGCAGCTTAAATCAACAGCTCCTCCGGAAACAAAAATATCTAAATTGATAAGGGGGGCAAGAATGGGAAAAAAGAATGGAGATTAAAAAAAGCATCACTGCAGAGCCTACGGAAGAGTGAGGTGCAACGTGCGGCTCTCCTACATGTGCACGTGGTGGCGAGGCTGACGCTGGGCCTCGTTCAAGTGAAGCAGCAAATATGATAAAAATTCTGGAAGAGATAAGGGAAGTCCAAAAAGATATAAAGCAGCAACTCAATGATATTAAGTCAGAGCCCGCCAACGTCAATCAGAAAATAGCAGTGGCAGAGACGCGAATTGAGAAGGTGGAAGATCGCGTGCAAAACGTGGAACAGATACTAAGTAAGATGATAAAAATATTAAATCAACAGGAAAGTAAATTCCTTCAGTTAGTCCTGACGAAGGGTCTCGGCCTGAAATGTCGACTGCGCCTCTTCCTATAGATGCTGCTTGGCCTGCTGCGTTCACCAGCAACTTTGATGTGTGTTGCAGGAAAGTAAATTGCTTGATCAGGAGGGAAGATTGTGACGGAAAAGTATCAGGATTTATAATGTTCCCAAAGGAACGGAGGGATTGTTGATTATGGAATTTGTAGAAAGCTGCTGCGGGACGCGCTGGAGATTCTCCTGACTATGGAGATTGAAATTGAGAGGGCACATCGTTCGCTCGTCCCACAGCCTCCTGAAGACAGAGAAAGTAAGCCGCGCTCCATAGTACTTAGATTCCTTCGATTCAACAGCAAGGCGGAGATTCTACAAAGGGCCTGGGGTAAGAAGAGGGTGTTTTGGAATGGGAAGTTGACAATTTCAATCATGATTACCCCCAGCGGTCCTACAGAAACGGAAGGAATATTCTGAAGCGAAACGAATATTAAAGCAAGAAAAGATTAAATTCCAAACCCCATACCCTGCTAAACTGAGAGTATTTTACGAAGGAGGGATACAGCTATATCAGAAAGTAGAAGAGGCAACTACAGACATGAACGACAGAGGACTGCCCGTTAGCATGGTCAAACCAAGGGAAAGTCTGGCTGAGCAGTTATCCCGATCTGCTGAGGAAATAGTAAGAGAACCGAGAAAGTGGGGGGGGGGGGGGGGGGAGAGGACAAGAGAAGGATATTAGAAAGAGACTGTGAGTTCTCCGAAGACAGCCCTCACTTCCTCCAGAAGAGCCATAAGGTTTGGCTAACTTTAAAAGTGCGGATAAACTAAACGGAAGCAAAAATAGATGGTGATAGACCTATCTCAAGAAATACATATTATAATGTGGATTTTATATTACTCAATTTTTTTTATTCATTCATTCACTCCTTTTCCCCCACCTAAATGAGAATATATATATGGAAAGAATACACAGGGAAATCATTCCTGTGTCTCCCCACTGATCTCCCTCCTGGCACTTATCATTGTAAGCGGAACAAGTGCTACACATGCCCTTACACTTCCTCCCTCACCACCATTCAGGGCCCCAGACAGTCCTTCCAGGTGAGGCGACACTTCACCTGTGAGTCGGCTGGGGTGATATACTGCATCCGGTGCTCCCGATGTGGCCTTCTATATATTGGCGAGACCCGACGCAGACTGGGAGATCGTTTTGCTAAACACCTACGCTCTGTCCGCCAGAGAAAGCAGGATCTCCCAGTGGCCACACATTTTAATTCCAATGGGCCATTCCCATTCTGACATGTCTCACCACAGCCTCCTCTACTGTAAAGATGAAGCCACACTCAGGTTGGAGGAACAACACCTTGTATTCTGTCTGGGTAGCGTAGCCTCCAACCTGATGGCATGAACATTGACTTCTCAAACTTCCGCTAATGCCCCACCTCCCCCTCGTACCCCATCCATTATTTATTTATATGCACACATTCTTTTTCTCTCTCTCTCTCCTTTTTCTCCCTCTGTCCCTCTGACTATACCCCTTGCCCATCCTCTGGCCTTTTCTCCCCCCCTCCCCCTTTTCTTTCTCCATAGGCCTCCTGTCCAATGATCCTCTCATATCCTTTTTGCCAATCAACTGTCCAGCTCTTGGCTCCATCCCTCCCCCTCCTGTCTTCTCCTATCATTTCGGATCTCCCCCTCCCCCTCCCACTTTCAAATCTCTTACTAGCTCTTCTTTCAGTTAGTCCTGACGAAGGATCTCGGCCCGAAACATCGACTGTACCCCTTCCTAGAGATGCTGCCTGTCCTGCTGCGTTCACCAGCAACTTTTATGTGTGTTGCTTGAAATTCCAGCATCTGCAGATTTCCTCGTGTTATAGATTTTTTTACTTACTTTTATAGGTACTGCAGCGGGGGCCCTCAACTCACAGGTAGGAGGGGCTATCCCCCACGGCTAGACATTTCCTCTAGCTCAACCCAGGGTCATCAACAGACCCCAGCCTTGGAATCACACCTTCGTTACCTTTTTTTTTATTATTCGTGTTTCTTGGCTCTTACTTGTTCAGGGCGTAGATCGATTAAGTTATATTCTGCAAATTTCAATGGCATACTAACAGATAAATACACATGGCTAAGGACAAAGTAAAATTCATTTCTTTTAATGTCAATGGGCTGTTAAATCCAATCAAACAAAGTTAAATTCTATCAAAAATGAAAAAAGAACAAACCCATGTAGTATATTCACAGGAAACTCACTTCAGTGATAATGAGCATGGAAAATTAAAGAGAATGGGTTTCACTAATTTGTTTTTCTCCTCATATAAATCAGGACATAGAAGAGGAGTTGCTATTTTCATCTCAAGCAAGCCAAATTTTGAAAAAGTATTCGAAATGGGAGATAAGGAGGGCAGATATGTTCTGGTAAGGGGGAATATAGACGGAAATCCAGTTACTTTATTGAATATATACGCACCCCCAGGAAGAGATATTAGTTTCTTCCAGAAAATTACTAATATTATGGTAACGGAAACAGAAGGTCTCTTGATATGTGGGGGAGATTTAAATTTACAATTACAACTAAAGTTAGACTCTTCCAATAGAAAAACTTATGAAACAAAGTCCTTACATAAGAAAGTTAACACTCTTTTTGAGGATGTTGGTCTAATTGATATATGGAGGGATCTTTTTCCCCAAACGAAGGGATTACACTCATTATTCTGCCCCCCCCCCCATTCCGTATATACAAGAATAGACTATTTCATAACATTTGGAAAAGATAAAGACAAAATAAACACCTGTGGAATTGGGACAATAGATGTAAGTGACCATGCACCTATATATTTATCTGTTGATTTTGACCTACAACCATAGAATACTATCTGGAAACTAAATTCAAGTCTACTCAATGATTCCTATTTTAAAGAACAAATTAAAAAAGAAATTGGTCTTTACTTAGAATTCAATGATAATGGGAGAGGTTTCACCTCCCATTCTATGGGATACTCTGAAGACCGTCTTAAGAGGGAAAATTATAGCGATATCTTCATATAAGAAAAAAAATAAGGGATAAAACATTAGAGGAATTACAAAATAAGCTGAAGGAACTAGAAAAAAAACACAAATTGAGTTTGGCACAGGATACACTAGAGGAAATTTTAAAAATTAGGAATAAAATTAATAGTTTGGCTACACAAGAAATTAGAAAAAATTTAATGTTTCTGAAACAGAGACACTATGAAAGTGGATCTAAATCTATGAAAATACTGGCGTGGAAACTGAAAAAAAGATAGCAGAAAATACAATTCATAGTATTAGGGATCCAAGAACAAAAGTGATTAAAAAATAAGGTAAGTGAAATTCAAGAAGCTTTTGAAATGTTTTACAAAACTCTATATTCCAAAAGTTCCAGGGGAAAGCATAACTGAAATTGACACCTTCCTGAATTCTTTAGAGTTACCCACTTTAAGTAAAGAACAAAATAGAACGATGACTGCTGACATAACTGAAGCTGAACCAAAAACTGCAATTAGTGTGCTTAAATTAAGCAAGTCACCAGGATCAGATGGATATACCGCAGAGTGGTATAAGGAATTTAGAAATGAGTTAATTCCTGTTTTGCTCCCCACACTGAACTGGACCCTAAGAAAGGAACAAATGCCACCTAGCTGGAAGGAGGTGATAATCTCAGCTATACCGAAAGAAGGCAAGGATAACATGGAATGTGAGTCCTTTAGACCAATAACTGTTCTTAATGTGGATTATAGAATATTTACCTCCATCATGGCCAAAGGATTAGAAGAGTTTCTACCCACACTGATACATAATGATCAGCCAGGTTTTATACAACAACGCCAAACACAGGACAATATACGAAGGACACTTCACATTATGGATCATATAAAAAAATGAAATTGAAGCAATAGTGATAAGTGTGGTCGCTGAAAAGGCATTTGATTCGGTTAATTGGAATTTTCTTTACAGAGTTTTACATAGATTCGGTCTACATGACACAATTATTAAAACTATACAGGCACTATATGACAATCCTACTGTTAGGATTAAAATCAATGGATATTTATCTAATAGTTTTACCCTAGAAAGGGGCACGAGACAGGGTTGTGCATGGTCACCGCTACTCTTTGCATTATATCTGGAACCATTAGCTCAATACATCAGACAAAATGAAGATATCAGGGGAATTGCTATTAAAGGGACAGAACATAAATTGGCCTATTACGCGGATGGCATTTTGATCTATCTAGGGCAACCAACATACTCTTTATCTAAATTGATGCAATCCTTTGAACAATATGGCCAATTATCAGGATACAAGATCAACATAGATAAAACCCAACTACTTTCATATAACTATAGCCCACCAAGAGAAATGGAAAGTAGATATCCCTGGGCATGGCAAACAGAGTCTGTCAAATATTTGGGCATCATTATGCCAAAAGATTTGACAAAATTATCAGAATGCAATTATCAGCCTATATATAAAAAAAATTAAGGAAGATATAACAAGATGGAACCTAATTCCTTTTCTTGGTCTGAGTTCAAGGATTGAATCTATTAAAATGAATACAAGTGTCCCCCGCTTTTCGAACGTTCGCTTTACGAAACCTCACTGTTACGAAAGACCCACATTAGTACCCTGTTTTCGCAAACAGAACGTGTTTTCACTGTTACGAAAAAAGCAGCGCGCAATAAAAATCAGCGCGCGATAAAAAGCAGCGTGCGCCCCAAGCAGCCGCTCCTCCCCCAGATTTGGAACTGCATTCTCGCCAGCATTGCTTAAACACATGCCTGTGAGCAGCCATTAGCAAGATGAGTTCTAAGGTATCGGAAAAGCCTGAAAGAGCTCGTAAGGGTGTTACACTTAGCGTAAAACTAGACATAATTAAGCCTTTTGATCGTGGTGAACGAAGTAAGGACGAAGTGAGTTTGGCTTGTGGAAGCTGACGAAGATGATATTGAAGAGGTTTTGGCATCCCATGACCAAGAACTGATAGATGAAGAGCAGATGCAATTGGAAGAGGAAAGGATAACAATCGAAACCGAATGAGAAATGATAAAGTACAACTTTAATTTTAAAAGGGTATGTAGGTTTAGGGGATATTTTCAGGATGGTTTGAGTGCTTACAAAGAACTGTATGATAGAAAAACACACGAGGCTCAGCAGTCAAGCAAGTTTTCCACATCAGCCACAGCAGACGACAAACCTCGACCTTCGACATCGAAGCGGGCAGAGATAGAAGATGAGCTGCCTGCTCTAATGGAAACAGACGACAATGAGATGACACCCCAGTGTCCCACTACCCCAACACCCAGGCCACGGACAGATACCAATTCGTGGAGAATGCAGCGGTAGCCGGGAGACACACAGCACATCTTTAAGAAAAAAGCCGAAATAAACATGCTAATTAATTAGGTGCCGCCCGACATGTAATTGTCGGCCAAGATCAGAGGCGATGCAATCGGCAATCCGCACTGATCCGGGCCGACAATTACGTGTTGGGCGGCACCTAATTAATTAGCTTGTTTATTTCGGCTTTTTTCTAAAAGATGTGCTGTGTGCCTCCCGGCTACCGCTGGACCCCTGCATGCTTCGTGGCAATGTATCAGGTCATTGCCTGGAGGGTGGGGGCCACTGCACCACCCAAACTCCGACTCAGCCTAACACACGATCATCAGTGTGCTCGGCGCTGTCCCAATTCCGGTAAGTGATACTACACTGCACATACATTATTTCTACTTTATATAGGCTGTGTATTTTTATGCGTTATTTGGTATGATTTGGCAGCTTCATAGCTTAAAGGTTACTGGAGAGAGTGTTATTGCCAACAGCGCTTGCGTGAGATTTTCTGCCGACGGCGCTTGCGTCGTGTTTCTACGAACAGCGCTTGCTTGAGATCTTCACTACAGAGAATAGTTCAGTAATGATTGTGGAAAAGTATTTCTACTTTATATAAGCTGTGTATTTATCATATCATTCCTGCTTTTACTAAATGTTACTGTTATTTTAGGTTTTATGTGTTATTTGGCATGATTTGGTAGGTTATTTTTGGGTCTGCGAACGCTCACAAAATTTTCCCATATAAATAAATGGTAATTGCTTCTTCGCTTTACGACATTCTGGCTTACCAACTGTTTCATAGGAACGCTCTACCTTCGGATGGCGGGGAACACCTGTATACTGCCCAGATTACTATATCTCTTTCTGACCCTACCAATAGAGATTAACCAAAATTAATTCAATGAATGGAACAAGATGCTATCAAGATATATACAGCAAGGTAAAATGCCTAGAGTTTGTCTCAAAACTTTGCAATTGGCCAAGGAAAAGGGGGGATGGGGCCTGTCTTCACTTAGAGATTACTATTTTGCAGCACAGTTGACAGCTGTGATATGCTGGTGCAATCCATCATATGACGCTCTATGGAAAAACATTGAGGAGAGGATATTTTCCATCCCCATGCTGGCAATTTTGGCTGATAACAACCTACAAAGTTACATAAATACTATTGATAACCCATGGGTGAAATGGACTCTTAAAATATGGAAAACTATTATAAAAGAATATAAACTAGAGAGAGAGACATTGCAATTCTTAAATGGTGTGCACATGACTCGGATTTTACGCCGAACAAACTGGATGCTAGATTTAAGGACTGGACAGCTAAAGAAATAACAGCTATTTTCAATATAATGACAGAAGGAACACTGTTCAGTTTTGAAATGCTCAAAGAGAAACACTTACTAGAAAAACAAGACTTCTATCGATATTTACAGATGCGACAGTATGTTAATAGGACGGTTAAAAATGTAACCAAGGCATGTTTGATCGAGCTATTTAGAAAAACATATAATTCAGACAACGGTAGGAGAATAATTTCAAGCATGTATAAGGGTTTGTCAAATCTTAAAACACATTCGACTTCATACATTAAAACAAAATGGGAGAAGGAAGGAGGGATAATAATATCTGAGGAAGAATGGGCAATAATATGGAGGTATCAATGGAAGTGTACCAGTTCACAGAAATGGAGGGAGTTTGGATGGAAAAACTTGATAGGATATTTTACTACACCCTCTCAGAAACCCCATTATGATAGTAACCCCCCTGTTTGCTGGAGAAATTGTGGAAATCAAAATGCAAACCATTATCATATTTTCTGGGAATGCCCCGTTATCAAAGACTATTGCAGTGGGATATGATTGAGTGAGTTTTTTTGGGTAGGCGATTTGTTTACACTTAAATGACTTTGGCCACTAGACTTCTATTTGACAAAGTACTGTGGATTGAGTCCACAACAGTGCGTTTCCTAAAAAGGTGCAAATACCAGATGCTTCTGGCGCCGTAGTTTGACCTGATGCTGTAGTTTCGAAGACAGTATTATCTATACATTATAAATATTAATTGTCTTCTATGTTAGCACAGGAAATGCCAAATAAATGTATCGTAGACTTAACTTGCATTCCTAAAGGCTGTGGATACCAACCCAGACATGTTGGCATCGGAAGGAAAGGATGGTATGATATTTTGTATGTAGCTTTAATAGTGCCCTACAAGACATCCTTAAATGTGAAATACCCTTAGAGAGTAAGACCATATATTTTGGGTATATACCTCAAGAATGGTTGAAAAGAGATAAATATTTAATGAATAAACTGCTAGTGGCTGGTAAAAAGACCCTTACCAGGAAATGGTTATCACAGGAGAGCCCAACTTTAAATGTATGGATGGAAATTACAATGGACATTTACTATATGGAGAAGATAATAGCATTTGTTAATCATAAGTTGGAACAATTTGATTCATACTGGAAAAATGGTTTAACTACATAACACCTCATAGGCCTGATTTTATTTTCACAAGTCAATGAATATGTTGTAAAAAAAAATCACTCCCTACTTTGTACATACTTTTCTTCTTTTGATTGTTCTTTATTTTCTCTCCTTTCTTCAAGTGTATACCTCAGATAAATATTATGTGGAAATTTGTGACAAATGTGACTATATGATTATATATATATGTATAGAATCTGAAATGCATCTTATGGAAATGTTTGTTTGATGATGAACTTCAATAAAAAATAAATCACAAAATAAAAGCACAAATAATCAAAATGGAGTTTGCGGGATTGGGTATTGCTGGCAAGGCTAAATCTCCATCCCTAATTACCCTGGACAGGCACCTTCTGGAATTACTGCCGTTCTTGAGGTTTAATGGGAAGCAAAAGTAGATCAGAAAGACCTGAGAGATGGGTGAATGATGCAGGTTCATTTTTGGACAGCTAAGTGTTGGATAACCTCAAGTTTATGAAGTTAACTTGAGGAAAACTGGGCTGAAATGTACTGAAATAATCAAGACCAAGCTAATAAATTACAATAAGATTTTCAGCAGCCAGGACGATACATGGAGTTAGGCAGTTACAGACGTGGAAATAAGTAAACAAGAGATTCTGCAAATACTGGAAATCCAAAGCAACACACACAAAATATGAGATGAACTCAGCAGGTCAGGCTGCATATGTGAAAATAATTAGTCAAGGTTTCGGGCTCAGGACCGGAAAGGAAGGGGGAGATGCCAGAGGGTGGAGGGTGAAGGAGGATAAACTCAAAAGGTAATAGGTGAAGCCAGGTGGGTGGGAAAGGGCGAAGTATTTCTCACAGTGTTGATAGGCAGATCATTACATCAGCTATATTGCTGCAGGTCCTGAGATGAGACAGTCTTTCCTATAGGAAATTAGTGAAATGGATATGTATTGTCAGAGTCACCATAACAGATGCTATCTTTTTTATTCTGCATTATTTATTTTAAGGGATTTGGAACTGGCATGTCTGAATCATTACTGACGATAATGCCCACAACATAACTAACATATATCCACTTTTGTTTCATCTCAAGAGAGGGTATGGGAGTAGAAGCAAACCATACACACTTCCTTATAACTATAGACGCAAACTGGTGAGACCATATCAGGTTTATCATGAGCAGCTCTGGCCACTTATTTTAGAAAGGTTATTTAGTAGTTGAGGCTGATTTACCAGAATGACACCTTACCAAAATAGTTGAATAACAAGGTGAGAACACAAAATGTACAACACAAATCTATAATTTATAGCTTTTTTGTTTACACAAAGTTCCCCTAATCACTTACAGAGCAACCACTTTTTAAGCACATAGGGAGTGCAACTTAGATTAACATAACAGTAATTCGGGTCATTGGATCTGGATGACAAACAGAGAACAAACAATTCACAATTCCATTGTACTTTAATACAGCAATGTATCTCAAAGCATTTCAGAGAAGTGCATCCAAATAAGAATGATGCCAAGCCACAAAACTGATGTCATGCTGCGTAAATTAACAAGTGGCTTCAAGATGAGAGAAGTGATATTGAAGCAGAGAGATTTACGGAGGGAATTCCAAAGCTCAGGAAGGACCAAGCCAACTGTAAAAGCAGAGTGACTAAATTCTGCAATGACCAACGACCCAGAAGTGGAAGCACAGCTGAAGATTACAGATACTTTGAGCAGACAACGATTTGAAAGCAAAGATGTGAATTTAAAATACAGTTAACATACATAAAAGTTGCTGGTGAATGCAGCTGGCCAGGCAGCATCTCTAAGAAGAGGTACAGTCGACGTTTCGGGCCGAGACCCTTCGTCAGGACTAACTGAAAGAAGAGCTAGTAAGAGATTTGAAACCAGCATCTGCAGATTTCCTCATGTTTGCATTTTTAATATACAGTTAGTGCTTAATGGGAAGCAAAAGTAGATCAGAAAGATCAAAAGATAGGTGAGTGGTGCAGGTTCATTCTTGGGCAGCAAAGTGTAGGATAACCTCAAGTTTATGACGATAACGTTGAGGAAAACAGGGCTGGAATGCACTGGAATAATCAAAACTAAGCTAACAAAATGACAAAAGATTTTCAGCAGCCAGAACGATACAAGGATAGAGTTAAGCAGTTAGAGACGTGGAAATAAGTAAACAAGAGATTCTGCAGATACTGGAAATCCAAAACAACACACACAAAATGCTACATGAATTCAGCAGATCAGGCAGCATCTATGAAAATGAATAAACAGTTAAGATTTCAGGCTGAGATCCTTCAGCAGGACCAGAAAGGAAGGGGAAAGATACCAGAATTAAAAGGTGGGGGGAGGGGAAGGAGGGCAAGCTAGAAGGTGATAGGTGAAGCCAGGTGAGCAAAAAAGGACCAAGCATTTTAATTCCTATCCCCATTCCCGGTCCAACATTGAATATTTACTCTTTTCCATCTAGATATTGCCTGATCTGCTGAGTTCATCCAGCATTGTGTGTGTGTGTGTGTGTGTGTGTGTGTGTGTGTGTGTGTGTATGTGTGTGTGGCTTGGATTTCCAGCATCTGTAGATTTTCTCCTGTTCGTGGCAGTTTTAAAGGCAAGATTGATAGAATATTGATAAGAAAAATTCAGGAATATTAAGGAAAATGCAGGTATATTGCTCAAGTCGTAGGTCAGCATCATTGCAATGAATGGCAAAACATGCTAAATTACCTACTCTTCTGATTGCTATTCCTCAGTACTGCACTTGAGTGTCAGCCTGAATTATGTACTCTAGTCTCAGGAGTAGCACTTGAATTCCTAACCTTTATGAGTCTAAATTAAAATTATAACCACTTGGCCACATTTGACAGCTAGTTCTATGTAATTGTCAGAGAAATTTTCATTCAGTGATGGAATAGACTGAGGCACCTGTTGTCCCATGTCATTATACTGTATTACATTGAAAAGCTTTGTGATAATGGCCATCTGGGATAAGCCACTTTGATTTGAAATTACTGAATCGGGAAACTAACTCAGGGGTTCCCAATCTGGTTAATGGCAGGGGTCCATGACATTGGAAAGGTTGGGAACTCCTGCTCTAACTTATCAATTGCTCACAACCTCAAAGGGGAACCTAAATGTGGTCAATTATTCGGCTAGGAAAGAAATGAAAACCTCATAACCACACAAATACATCCATCTTTCAACAGATCTACCACCAGCGTTCACCCAGCAGGATCAAGCAGCAAGGCCCTGTTTCTTCATTCGTGCTTCCATCCACGCACCTTCTCAATATAGAGCGTTGGCTTTCATCCCCACACTCCTCCCTTGCCTTCCTCCAGGTCCTGCACGTTCACTCACCTTTCCCCAACCAGTGTCATTAGCGCTCTTCTCCCGTGTCAAAAGCTGTATCTCAAAGCATGTGATAATAATAAACCAAACCACTGCAGTGCCTTTTCTCTTTGTCTCCCCTCCCTCCTCCCACCTTTTGCCCCGCTACGCCCCGTACCGTACGTTCTCCTCGCCCCTGCCCCACCATCACTCACTCTCACGCTGCACGATCAGACTCCGGGACGCACACCGACAATCACTTCCGTCCTGCTTCGCGTCACACCAATAACTGTCCCCACAACGCGCCGCGCATAGACCCTATTCTCAGCTGTGTGTCAGTAACTTCGTCCCCTGAACTTCCGTCCGTAAATCGTTCCCATGGCGCGGCCGACGCTAACGACTTCCAAGTGTGCCAAACAAAATAGCACAGAGGAGTAATGTGAAAGAAATCATTGTTAAGTTGCTTTGGAAAAGAAAGAAATGTTCCTACATAAGGAATCTCAGTAGCGAAATGAAGTACAGCCCGAGGTATAAAACTAAGTTTACTTTTAAAGATGCAAACACGAGGAAATCTGCAGATGCTGGAAATTCAAGCGTGTCGCTTACTTTTAAAGGTATAACTTTTCAACGTTAAATCACTAATAATGTAAACAGCTAAAGGACCAGGCTCCCGATTGTAGTTGAAGATAAACCCTTGGTGAGAAATTATCGTTTTGGAAAGTTAACTAGCGGGTTGTCCCGCAGGTGGCTCGAAGGAAAGAGTTCAGTGTGTTGTTTCCATCACAACGACGCCGTGTGCTGGAATTGTTTCCCGAATGCTCGTTGTTGCAACTCAAAAAAAGTGACCGGGAACATCGTCAATTATGAACAGAGTTCTCCGTGGCTGCTGCCCAAGGCGTTATCAGAAGGAATTACCACGCTGTTTATGCGATGCTGTCACGTTTATCGTACCGACTAATAATGAGCCCATTGTAGAGCGTAAGTTTAGGAGGGCTGAAAAGTTTTCCTCCGCAGCTGTCGCTCGACACGCTGCAGTTTGTTTGTCCTTATAAAACATGCCGTGGAAGTGCAAATAGCCGAGTATTAAGTTAGCATTGTGGGGTTTTCGATCACCTGCTGCAAGTCAACATCATCTTTCACAGTACTGTAGTATTATCTAAGCTGAACAAAACACATTCCGAACAAATTTATAAGCCCATTTCCAAGAGGGTGACGTGTTATGGAATATCCAATTGTGCAATCGATATAAACACGCGAGATTCTGGAGATGCTGGAAATCCAGAGCAACGCACATAAAATGCTGGAGGAATTACACAGGTCAGGCAGCATCATAGCAAGGAATCGAGTCGACGTTTCGGGTGGAGACTAATAATTACATCGGACAGACTAGAACTCACCGAGTTCCCGATGGAAATTTGCAAGAAGCAGTCAAGATACGCAGCAGGCCAGGCAGCATCTCTAGGAAGAGGTACAGTCAACGTTTCGGGCCGAGACCCTTCCTCAGGACTAACTGAAGGAAGAGCTAGTAAGAGATTTAAGAGGGGGAGGGGGAGATCCAAAATGATAGGAGAAGACAGGAGGGGGAGGGATGGAGCCAAGAGCTGGACAGGTGATTGGCAAAAGGGATATGAGAGGATCATGGGACAGGAGGCCTAGGGAGAAAGAAAAGGGGGAAGGGGGAAAAACCCAGAGGATGGGCAAGGGGTATAGTCTGAGAGAGAAAAAGGAGAGAGTGAGAAAGAATGAATGTGTGTATATACATGAATAACAGATGAGTTATGAGGGGGAGGAGGGGCATTAGCGGAAGTTAGAGAAGTCAATGTCCATGCCATCAGGTTGGAGGCTACCCAGACGGAATATAAGGTGTTGCTCCTGCAACCTGAGTGTGGCTTCATCTTTACAGTAGAGGAGGCCGTGGATAGACGTGTCAGATTGGGAATGGGATGTGGAATTAAAATGTGTGGCCACTGGGAGATCCTGCTTTCTCTGGCGGACAGAGCGTAGGTGTTCAGCAAAACGATCTCCCAGTCTGCGTCGGGTCTCGCCAATATATAAAAGGCCACATCGGGAGCACCGGACGCAGTATATCACCCCAGCCGACTCACAGGTGAAGTGTCCCCTCACCTGAAAGGACTGTATGGGGCCCTGAATGGTGGTAAGGGAGGAAGTGTAAGGGCATGTGTAGCACTTGTTCCGCTTACAAGGATAAGTGCCAGGAGGGAGATCAGTGGGGAGGGATGGGAGGGACGAATGGACAAGGGAGTCGCGTAGGGAGCGATCCCTGCGGAATGCCGAGAGAGGGGGGGAGGGAAAGATGTGCTTACTGGTGGGATCCCGTTGGAGGTGGCAGAAGTTACGGAGAATAATATGTTGGACCCGGAGACTGGTGGGGTGGTAGGTGAGGACCAGGGGAACCCTATTCCTAGTGGGGCGGTGGGAGGATGGAGTGAGAGCAGATGTGCGTGAAATGGGGGAGATGCGTTTGAGAGCAGAGTTGATGATGCAGGAAGGGAAGCCCCTTTCTTTAAAAAAGGAGGACATCTCCCTCGTCCTGGAATGAAAAGCCTCATCCTGAGAGCAGATGTGGCGGAGACAGAGGAATTGCGAGAAGGGGATGGCATTTTTGGAAGAGACAGGGTGGGAAGAGGAATAGTCCAGATAGCTGTGAGAGTCAGTAGGCTTATAGTAGACATCAGTAGATAAGCTGTCTCCACAGATAAACAGAAAGATCTAGAAAGGGGAGGGAGGTGTTGGAAATGGACCAGGTTGACTTCGTTAACTTTGTCCTGTACGCATGCTGAGCTCGTTGACTTCATTAACTTTGAGTCCACCAGAGAAAGCAGGATCTCCTAGTGGCCACATATTTTAATTCCACATCCCATTCCCATTCTGATATGTCTATCCACGGCCTCCTCTACTGTAAAGATGAAGCCACACTCAGGTTGGAGGAACCACACCTTATATTCCGTCTGGGTAGCCTCCAACCTGATGGCATGAACATCGACTTCTCTAACTTCCACTAATGCCCCACCTCACCCTCTTAACCCATCTGTTATTTATGTATATACACACATTCTTTCTCTCTCTCTCCTTTTTCTCCCTCTGTCCCTCTGACTATACCCCTTGCCCATCCTCTGGGTTTTCCCCCCCTCCCCCTTTTCCATCTCCCTGGGCCTCCAGTCCCATGATCCTCTCATATCCCTTTTGCCAATCACCTGTCCAGCTCTTGGCTCCATCCCTCCCCTTCCTGTTTTCTCCTATCATTTTGGATCTCTCCCTCCCCCTCCCACTTTCAAATCTCTTACTAGCTCTTCCTTCAGTTAGTCCTGACGAAGGGTCTCGGCCTGAAACGTCGACTGGACCTCTTCCTAGAGATGCTGCCTGGCCTGCTGCGTTCACTAGCAACTTTGATGTGTGTTGCTTGAATTTCCAGCATCTGCAGAATTCCTTGTGTTTGCGTTTTTAAAGATATTCGCTGAACTAGCAGACCACTGTTCAGTGAATCAGTGATTCCATCCTGTTTGCTTAATGCATGAACCAATAAATACTGTAGCTTGATTTAATCGATCCCAACACATTCAAAACCACAGTGCCAGCAGTGAAGTGTGTTCAAATTAAAACAGAAAATGCTGGAAATACTCAGTGAGTTGGGCATATTCTGGGGGGAAGGCCTCAAATGGAATTATCAGAATTTAAGATCCTTTTGGTGAATCCTCCGGTATTCAGTCACAAAAGAACGAATTCCCACTCGGATTTGCAGTAGCACCGACACTGAACCTGAAGCAGAGCCAAGTGGAAGTGGTGTACGGGGGCTGAGGTCCTATAGGTGGCTGATCCAATACTGAATCATGTGGATGAATGGCCACATTCCGCTTCATCCGAGCCATGGAGGAATCGTGGGTCTCCGTTGACAAAACTGGTCCCTTTTAGGATCATTGGTAACCAGCACTTATCAGCAATCCATGTGACAATTAATAAGTAACTAATAACCATAGTGGAGACAGACAACTAACTGGACTCTATGCCTATCCAAGTGGTGGATGAGTTCATGTGCCGGGTCCTTTCCCAGCTGTATCCCTTTATGACTCTACCCCATGTGGGAAATCAATGGTAGCAAGTCCCTAACTTCGACTCCCATCCTGAATAAGTACAGTAATGTGCTGGAGGAACTCAGCAGGCCGGGCAGCATCTAGAAAAAGATCACAGTGGACGTTTCGGGCCGAAGCCCTCTCGCAGGACTGGGGAAAAACGCTGAGGAGTAGATTTGCAAGGTGGGGAGAGGGGAGAGAGAAACGCCAGGTGATGGGTGAAACCTGGAGGGGGAGGAATGAAGTAAAGAGCTGGGAAGTTGATTGGTGAAAGAGACAGAAGGCCATGGAAGAAAGAAAAGGGGGAGGAGCACCAGAGGGAGGCGATGGGCAGGCAAGGAGATAAGGTGAGAGAGGGAAAAGGGGAAGGGGAATGGTGAAGGGTGGGGGGGTCATAACCAAAGTTTGAGAAATCAATGTTCAAGCTATCAGGTTGAAAGCTACCCAGGTGGAACATAAGGTGTTGTTCCTCCAACCTAAGTGTGGCCTCATCATGATGGTGAAGGAGGCCATGGATGGATATATAGGAATGGGAAGTGGAATTAAAATGCGCAGTCACTGGGAGATCCTGCTTATTCTGGCAGACAGAGCGTAGATGCTCGGCGAAGTGGTCTCTCAACCTATGTCGGGTCTCACCGACATACAGGAGGCAACACCAGGAGCACCGAACACAGTAAATGACCCCAACAGACTCACAGGTGAAATGTCCTGCCAAAGGGTTTTGGCTCATAACATTGACTGTGCTTTTTCCATAGATGCTGCCTGGCCTGCTGAGTTCCTCCAGCATTTTGTGTGTGTTACTCGGATTTCCAGCATCTGCAGATTTTCTCTTGCTGGTGAATAAATAGTTCAGGTCTCTAACACTGATCCATTTGGGATTCAGTAAATGACTGGTCCCTCCACAGTGCCGTCTATGAGGATCAGTTCATCAGTAGTTTCGAACACATTTAAAGGTGAGTTAGTAAATAAATCCTAAAAAGTCAGGAGGTCATGTTGCAACTTTATAAAACTCTGGATAGGCCACGTCTGGAGTATTGCACACAGTTCTAGTCACCCCACTATAGGATGGATGTTGAGTCTTTGGAGAGGATGTAGAAGAGGTTTACCAGGATGCTACCTGGCTTAGAGGGCGTGTGCTATCACGAAAGGCAGGATGTTTTCTCTGGAGGCTGAAGGGAGATCTGATAGAGGCTTATAAGATTACGAGTGGACTGAGAGTATCTGTTTCCCAGGGTTGAAATGTCTAATACCAGAGGGCATTGAAGGTGAGAGGAGGTAGGTTCAGGGGGGATTTGAGGGGTGAGTTGTTTAACTCGGGAGTTGTGGGTGCCTGGAATGCACTGTCCGGTACAGTGCTAAAGACATTGGAGGCTTTTAAGAGATGTTTGAATAGGCACATGGACACAAGGAAGAAAGAGGGATTTGGATATGGTGTCAGTAGGAGGGAATAGTGTTTGGGTGTGTTTGATTTGCTTTTTAGATGGTTCAGCACAACACTGTGGGCCGAATGGCCTGTTCCTGTGCTGTACTCTTCTGTAGTCTCTAACAGTGGTTCATTTAAAGACTCTTTAGTAAGTACATCCTAAAATAAGTTCATGTAAGGATCAGTTAGTGTTGTTCAGATCAGTTGGATGGCGAAAATGCTAGTAACACAATTGTGAATTGACATTTTCTGTACTGTGGTGTAATAGTTTCTCTATGATTCATTCCTCTATCAAATCTCCCCTCATTCTGCAATGCTCCAGGGCATAAATTCCTAACCTTATTCAACTTTTCCCTATAACTCAGGTCCTCAGTCCCAGCAAAATCCTTGTGAAGTTTCTCCAACTCCTTCAATATTATTGATTATCCTGAGCATCATTTTCCTTCCATTCTCAAAAACTGCTTCCTACAGTCCCACTCCTTCTGCACTCTTACACTTCTTTTCTTCACTTCTGTCCGGCATCTCCCTCTACACTAACTTCCATCTTCATGCCTCATTCTCTTTGTCCCCTCCCTCTTTTATAGTTGCCCCATCTCCCTCTGGTTGTTCCTTCAATGGGGTCCACTTTCTGCTCTAATCTGTCCTCTGTATTCACCTCCCTTATTTCCCCACAGGTTTTTCCAAGTCTAACTCCCATGTTTCATCCCTTTTCTACGTGCATCTGCCCACCATTTCCTCCATGCTTCATTTGCCTCTTTCTTCTTCTTACTCTGTTCCTCTACCCTCTAACTATAACCTTTTTTTCTCACTGTACCTCTATCTGTCCCCTCTACCCTCTGCACTCTCTACTGTACCCTTTCTGCATTCTCTCCCTCCCTTACTCTATATTCTGTCTTTTTCCTCTGCACTCTCTACCTCTCTTCTCCCTCTGCACTCAATCTCTCTTTCCTTACTGTGGTCTCTACCTTCCCCTTCCTTCCCCTGCACTCTACTCCTCCCATCCTTCCATTACATTCTCTTCCTCTCCCCTTTAACTACACTCTGTCCCTCCTGACCACTTGTTTTGCGCCCCCTCCCGTTTCCTCTTCCTCTGTTTGCTCTTATTCCAACCCCTTCCTTTCTGCTCTCTCCCTCCACCTCCTCTGCACTCTCTCCCTCCTCAGGGTCCAGAGCAGAAGCCAAATCAATACACACACAAAATGCTGGAGGAACTCAGCAGGTCAGGCAGCATCTGTGGAAAAGAGTAAATAGTCGACATTTCGGGCCGAAACTCTTCTTCAGGACTGAGAAGGAAGGGGGAGGATGCCAGACTGAAAAGGTGTTGGGTCGGGAAAGAGGCTAGCTGGAAGGTGGTAGGTGAAGCCAGCTGGGAGGGAGAAGTCAAGCCATCTGCCCTCATCTCTGGATAACAACAACTATGTCACACTCTTAATTATTGACAGCTCTGCCTTCAATACCACAACCCCAAACACACTCAGAACCTCTGAGCCTCAGACTCTGCACCTCCCTTTGCAACTGGGTTCTTGATTTCCTGACCGACAGACCATAGTTAGTAAGGACAGGCAACTACACTCCTCCACAGTTACTGTCAACACCAGTATCCTGTAAGGCTGCGTCCTTTGCCCCTTACTATACTCCCTGTACACGAACAACTGAGTGACCAGATTCTGCTCAAACTCCATTTGTGGGTTTGTATACGACGTCACCAAAGTGGGCCCCATCTCTAACGGCGAGACAGAGTACAGGAAGGAGATACAGAGCTTAGTGTTATAGAAACAACCTTCCACTCAATGTGAACTAAACGAAAGAGCTGGTCATTGACTTCAGGGAATGGGATGCAGTACACAACCCTATCTGTACAATGGCACTGAGGTGGAGATGGTTGATTGCTTCAAGTTCCTAGGTGCAAAAATCATCAAGAATTTGTCTTGCTCCAACTGTGTAGACACTATAACCAAAAGTACTACTTAAACCCAACTTTGTCTTTGACAGCTTCCTCAGAAGACTGAGGAAATCCAGCATGTCCCTGAAGCCTCTAATACCATCATTCCAAATAAACTGATTCCTAAGCTCCGGAACCTAGGCCTTAGTGCTCAGATTTGCAGCTGGATCTTCAACTTCCCCACAGACAGGACCCAGGCTGTAAAAATAGGGGACAAGCTCTCCTCTACAATCACTCTGAGCACTGGTGCCCCACAAGGCTGTGTACTCAGCCCCCTGCTGTACTCACTGTACACCCATGATTGTGTAGCCAAGTTTCCATCAAACTCAATACATAAGTTTGCTGATGACACCACAATTTTAGGCCGTATCTCGGGTAATGATGAATTTAAGTACAGAGAGGAAATTAAGAACCTGGTGGCATGGTGCGAAGACAATAACCTATCCCTCAATGTCAGCAAGACGAAAGAATTGGTTGTTGACTTCAGAAGGAGTAGCAGACCACACGACCCCATTTACATCGGTGGTATGCAAGTGGACCAGGTCAAAAGCTTTAAGTTCCTCGGGGTCAATATCACAAATGACCTGACTTGGTCCAACCAAGCAGAGTCCACTGCCAAGAAGGCCCACCAGCGCCTTTACTTCCTGAGGAAGCTAAGGAATTTTGGCCTGTCCCCTAAAACCCTCACTCATTTTTATAGAAGCACTGTAGAAAGCATTCTTCTGGGGTGCATCACAACCTGGTACGGAAGTTGTCCTGTCCAAGACCGGAAGAAGTCGTGAACACGGCGTAGCACATCACACAAACCAATCTTCCATCCTTGGACTCACTTTACACCGCACGCTGTTGGAGCAATGCTGCCAGGATAATCAAGGACACGACCCACCCAGCCAACACACTTTTCGTCCCTCTTCCCTCCAGGAGAAGGCTCAGGAGCTTGAAGACTTGTACGGCCAGATTTGGGAACAGCTTCTTTCCAACTGTGATAAGACTGCTGAATGGATCCTGACCCGGATCTGGGCCGTACCCTCCAAATATCTGGACCTGCCTCCGTTTTTTTAGCACTACCTTACTTTCCCTTTTCTATTTTCTATTTATGATTTATAATTTAAATTTTTAATATTTACTATTGATTTGTACTCCAGGGAGCACGAAGAGCAGAATCAAATATTGCTGTGATGATTGCACGCTCTAGTATCAATTGTTTAGCGACAATAAAGTATAAAGTATGAAAAAGTATGATACTCGCTATCTTTTTACAGCTGTGCCATATGAAGCATCCTTTCTGGGTGCATTACAGCTTGGTGTGGCAAAGGCTCTGTTCAAGGCTGCAGGAAACTGCAGAGCATTGTGAATGCAGTCCACTCCATCACAGAGACCAACCATCCCCTCTGTCTACTCTTCCCACTGCTTTGGGAAGTCAGCCAACCTCATCAAGGACCCTTCTCACCCTGGTCATTCTCTGCTCCCCCTCTTGCTGAGCAGGAGAGACAAAAGGCTCCATTGATTCTGGTGGTATGTGCTTTTAAGCTTTTGTGTCTTCTGCTCAACAAGTTCCATGCCACTATTATAAAGTTCTTGAATGGACTTTCCATAAAGTAAGGATGAACTCTTGATCTCCCAAACAACCTCATCATGACCCTTGCATCTTGTTATCTACCTGCACAGCACTTTCCCTGTAACTATAACATTAAATTCTGCCTTCAGTTTTCTTTTTACTATCTCAATGTAATTAGATATGTCTGGATGGCAAAACAAAAGCTTTTCACTCTATCCCTATACGTGTGCCAATAATCAACATATCCAAACTAAACCTGTCCCTCCCCCTTTCCTCTGCAATCTCTAATTCTCCCTCTTCCCACTGCACTCTCACCCTCTCACCCTGCCCCTGCTCTCTTTACCTCTCCCCTGCTCCACCATCCTCTCTCCCTCACCCCCTCCCGAATCTCCGGTCTCTCCCTCTCCTCTGCACTCTTTCACCCTCCCTCTGCTTTCTTCCTTCCTCTTCTCCCTTTCTCGCTCTCTCTCTCTCTTCTCGCTTTTCCAGCATTCCATTTTCTTTCCACAATACTTTTTTTTCTCTCATCACTCCTTTTTCTCGCTTCTTTCTAGTCTATCCAGTCAGTCTCTCCCTCCTCCCTGCCCCAGGTGTTATTTTCCGGCTTTCTCTCCTTCCCTTGTGTACTTCGGAGGCTGAGCCACCTCCAGGTGTGCGTGTGTGTGTGTGTATATATATGTATGTATGTGTGTGTGTGTGTGTGTGTGTGTGTGTGTACGGCAGGGGAGGGGGAGGACGAGCTGCGGATGGAGAGCTGAACGCAACCCGGCATCCAGGGAGGTAAAGCTTGAATGAAAAAGACCCCGGAGCGCCAAGGAAACCTTGGGACTGTCCGCAGACCTGCTGCAAAGGAGACCCCACATTTGACAAGCACCCCTTCACCCACCCCCACCCCCCACCCACTCACCAACGAAAAACAACCCCAGCAACATGCAGCTGAACGGCGGCTCCGGGGAGAGCGGTGTCGGTGCGGCAGTCAGCAAAGGTTTAGCCCGCCAGGGCTGGCCTTGAATCTAGCACAAATGCAGCCGCAGAGGACGTCAACCGTGCCGAGCACAGAAAACGGTGTCCCGGGCCCGGGAGAGGAGGCATCGGAAGAGGTCCGGGAGGAGGTAAGCCGGCAGTGGCGGCGGGGCGGTGGGCTGGGTGGAGGCGGGCTGGGAAAATAAAAGTTGGAACGGGCACATTTTGGAAATCATTGAATACAAATAATCCCCAAAGACAGCGAGCCCTGGGGAGTGAAGATGGGCAATAAACCAGCGCATCACAAGTACAGGTGCATCCAAAAGCCTGCACAAAGGAAACTCCCATGTTTGACCTGTAATACCCCGTTTCACTGGGGTTCGATTTGTTTTGAGCGGTGACAATCGGTGATTTGTTCTTTAACATATTGCCGGGATTTGGGTGGATGGCAGATCTCTGCATTTGTACGTGGAATGCAAAAACAGAAGGGGGGGGAGGTTAGAATCAGATTTGATCCTGGAGAGGGGAGAAAGGAAGCGGCGGGGAGACCTAGAAAGAGGAGAGGCTCCGTGCCAAGGAGTGAGAGGGGCTGAGAGACAGAAAGCAGAGCAAAATACATTTAGACACGCACACAAGGGAGACGGAGCGGCGGAGCTGTTTAACAAACAGATTAAACGCATTAACAGATAGAGGCATCACAGTTCAGGAGAGTCGAGGGAGGAGACGCCAATATCTCTGGGCAAATCGGGGTGCAGGTATAGAGAGCGCGAATCACCCTTCGTGAGGGACTGAACTGGGAGCAGCATGATGAGGGGAGGGGTGGGGGTATTGGTGGTGGGAGTATCTTGAGATGGGGGTTGTTTAGGGAGAGCCAGTGGAGGAGGGAGGGAGCGGGAAGAGGACAAAAAGCAAGTGAGAGGAGCGAGACAGTTCCATGCTCTCCGGGTGTCTCCCAGCCCGGAGATCTCGCCCTCCCTTGAAAGGTGAGCTGCCGGCGGCGCCGCAGTCTCCTGCCTCTCGGGGACACGGGGCGACACCGGCGGGGAGTGCGATGGAGCAAAGGAAGCGGGCTGTGCTTTGCTGGAATTGGCGTGGAACATGAGCGGGTGGTACGAGACGAGAGCTGGTGAGAGCACCTGGGTGTGCGAGGGAGGGGGAAGCCCAGCTTGGCCCCGCACTGTTCACTGGCTGGGGTGTACTGTACACGGACACCGCAATGTGCCCCCCGCCGCAGTTTGATGCAGGGGCCTCTCGTGTGAACTAATGGAGCGGCTAATGTACTCGGACTTCTAACTGCTGCCACCAGCTGCTTCCATCACGGTGCATCCCGAAGACATTAGCCCGCCGGTGACGCCCGCTTCTGCTGCTCGAGGATATCTGCAAGAGCAAGCAATGAGGTCATCCAGAAATCAGATCACACGTTTCTGCTCCACGACGCGTTGGAATTTTACCCAAGATTGCGCTGGCTGCATTGGGTTTTATGATGCCGTGAACCCTACCATTGTTTTCCTATACGTACCTAGAATTGTATTAACGCACTGGAATGTTTGCCTGCAACTCTGATGGCCCTTCACACCTTTGATCTCTTACCCGGTTTGTACATATTCCCTGATCTTTAACCCTGTCCCGGAATTGATCTTGTTTCTGATATTTACCTCTGACCCGGGATTCCACTCGTTCCTACTGTTCACCTCTGACCCGGGACTGAACTCGTTCCTGGTGTTTACTCCTGACCCTGGATTCCACTTGTTCCTGGTGTTGACCCCTGACCCGGGATTCCACTCGTTCCTAGTGTTTACCCCTGACCCTGGATTCCACTCGTTTCTGGTGTTACCCCTGACCTGGGACTGAATCTGTTTCTGGTGTTGACCCCTGACCCAGGACTGAACCGGTTTCTGGTGTTGACCCCTGACCTGGGATTCCACTCGTTCCTGGTGTTTACCCCTGACCCGGGATTCCACTCGTTCCTGGTGTTTACCCCTAACCCAGAATTGAACTCGTTCCTGGTGTTTACCCCTGACCTGGTACTGAATTTGTTTCTGGTGTTTACCCCTGACTCAGGACAGAACCTGTTCCTGGTGTTGACCCCTGACCCAGGATTCGACTTGTTCCTGGTGTTTACCCCCTCACCTGGGATTCCACTCGTTCCTGGTGTTTACCCCTGACCCGGGATTCCACTCGTTCCTGGTGTTTACCCCTGACTCGGGACAGAACCTGTTCCTGGTGTTGACCCCTGACCCAGGATTCCACTTATTCCTGATGTTTACCCCCTGACCTGGGATTCCACTCGTTCCTGGTGTTTACCCCTGACTCGGGACAGAACCTGTTCTTGGTGTTGACCCCTGACCCTGGATTCCACTTATTCCTGGTGTTTACCCCCTGACCTGGGATTCCACTCGATCCTGGAGTTTACCCCTGACCCGAGATTCCACTTGTTTCTGGTGTTACCCCTGACCTGGGACTGAACTCGTTCCTGGTGTTTACCCCTGACCTGGGACTGAACCTGTTTCTGGTGTTGACCCCTGACCCAGGACTGAACCTGTTTCTGGTGTTGACCCCTGACCTGGGATTCCACTCATTCCTGGTGTTTACCCCGACCCGGGATTCCACTCGTTCCTGGTGTTTACCCCTAACCCAGAATTGAACTCGTTCCTGGTGTTTACCCCTGACCTGGTACTGAACTTGTTTCTGGTGTTTACCCCTGACTGAGGACAGAACCTGTTCCTGGTGTTGACCCCTGACCCAGGATTCGACTTGTTCCTGGTGTTTACCCCCTCACCTGGGATTCCACTCGTTCCTGGTGTTTACCCCTGACCCGGGATTCCACTCGTTCCTGGTGTTTACCCCTAACGCAGAATTGAACTCGTTCCTGGTGTTTACCCCTGACTCAGGACAGAACCTGTTCCTGGTGTTGACCCCTGACCCAGGATTCGACTTGTTGCTGGTGTTTACCCCCTCACCTGGGATTCCACTCGTTCCTGGTGTTTACCCCTGACTTGGGATAGAACCTGTTCCTGGTGTTGACTCCTGACCCAGGATTCCACTTATTCCTGGTGTTTACCCCCTGACCTGGGATTCCACTCGTTCCTGGTGTTTACCCCTGACTCGGGACAGAACCTGTTCCTGGTGTTAACTCCTGACCCAGGATTCCACTTATTCCTGGTGTTTACCCCCTGACCTGGGATTCCACTCGTTCCTGGTGTTTACCCCTGACTCGGGACAGAACCTGTTCTTGGTGTTGACCCCTGACCCAGGATTCCACTGGTTCCTGGTGTTTACCACTGACCCAGGACTGAACCCGTTCCTTCATGTTCACCCCTAACCCAGGACTGCACTCAGATCTTGATGTTCAACCCCTGCCAGGGACTTCCCTCATTCCCATTCCACGTACAACATTCTTCCATACTATTACATACATAATAGTCATCTACACCTCCGATTTTATAAATCATCTGGGGATTCTTTCAATTCCATTTAGTTTATTTGATGTTAGAATCCCTGCCAGTCATTTTCACTGTCTGCAATTTTACCCATTACGCTGACCCTACAAACCAAATGGATTCCATTCCTACACTGGAATTTTTGGGGATTTTATTTGCTTTTTGCAAGTTTATTCCACAATTCCCTTCACTAACTAGGACACTACCAGATGCTGGGAACTATATTCACTGTCCTATATTTTATCTAACATCTGGGATTGCACACTGCCCTGTGATTTTATTTTACTTCCATTGGTTTATATTTTGTTTGTATATTTTCCATAGTTTAAAGATATGTGATGGGGGCAGGGCAGTCACTCTCCATTGAAAGTTCTCACAGATTGTAGTAAACATCCAAAGTATTCTGCTCCAGAGGTCAAGGAGATTGGTCAGTAGACCGATACAAGGTCTTGACGCTCTAGTATCAGACATCCATTTGCCTCCACAGCTGCTACTTGACCCTCCAAGTCCTCAAGTAATTAGTATTTTGGGTAAGGAACAGACTCTGTTAGATTTTACATTCTGAAATAAGAAATGCCTGATTTAGTAACCCTGTTGGATAGGGTCCTCAGGGAAGATAAACCTGCATTAAATTTCAAAAATTACTTGGCTGAAAATAAATCCAAGCTGTTCTATCAAAACAAAGGATATTATGAGGACAGGTTGGAAATCGCATTAAGACACTACAGCAAAAGGGCAGTGATTCACATTAAAATGATTTTCAGCAAATATACTGTACATTCTTTAATGCCATAAAGACACACAAGGAAAAATGGTATATCAATAGATCACAGGACTGTGTTAAATATAAGCAAAAATTTATAAAGTTGCTACAAAAAGCAGTAGGCTAAGGAGCTGGGTGCATGTTTGACATTAGCAAACGGTGATAAAGAAAGACAAAATAGAATATACTATTATGTACAAATTTACATTTTCCCATTTTATTCTCTGTTTTTGCCAGATCTTTGCCTTCGCATTTAACCTATCTATATCCCTTAGATGCTTCCTTATATCCTCATCACAAATTATTTCCCTACCTGATTTTGTGTTATCACCAGGCTTAACAACCATACCTTTCATCCCTTCATCCATGTCTTTTAGATAATATGTAAACATGTTGGAGACCTCAGCACAGTAAATATATTTAAGACAAGGTTGGATTGATTTTTGCTTAATAGGGGAATTAAGGGTTGGGGGAAAAGGCTAGTAGGTGGAGATGAGTCCATGGCCAGATCAGCCAAGATCTTACTGAATGCGGAGCAGGCTCGATGGGTCTGATGGCCAACTCCTGCTCCTATTTCCTATGCTCTTATGTTCTCCTATCCCTGTGGCATGCTACTTGTCACATCCTGCCAACTACAGAAAGACATCACTTGTGACTATCATGTTTCCCGTTAGTCAGCTGGTCTTCAACAATATGTTACCTCATCTACCACCAGATTTCATTTTGACTATAGTTTTCGACGTGGACCTTAACAAAAGCCTTGTGGAAGTCTAACAATATTCATTGGTCTTCTCTATCCAGAGTACACGTCTCTTCATTGCATTGGTCAAGCACAATTTTCCTTGCACAAAACCATGCTGACTTTACAATATTCATTGGTCTTCTCTATCCAGAGTACACGTCTCTTCATTGCATTGGTCAAGCACAATTTTCCTTGCACAAAACCATGCTGACTTTGCCCAGTTATCTTGATCTTTTTTCTAGGTTCCCTCCTACAACAGGTCAAGTCGAGTTCCTTGCCAGGTTCACAGGTGTGGTGAGGTGCACAGCAGAGGGAAGGAGTGCCTTGCACCTCCTTTGGTAGAGATGGATCTCCATCCTACCAAAATTGACAATGGAGAATAGAAATAAACAGAAAGTAACAATCCTCTCCGAATGGTGGACTGTCACTACAAGAATTCATGAATGCAGCTCAATTGTGCACTATATATATATATAAATAATTTGACTGAGGGAGCCAAATGTAATATTCCAATTTTATCACACAAAATTCATTAATGTGTAATTGGTTTACTATTGCCACGTGTATCATTAAAAAATAATTTTGAATGCCATCAAGACAGATCATTCCAAACATACAATAAGTCTATTGAGGTAGTAGAAAAGAAAATGTTAATAGAATGCGGAATGGAGTATTATATTTAGTTACTGAAGAAGTGCAGTGCAGGTAGACAAATAAGATGCATGGGTCAAGAGTTGGGAAATCAAGAGTTCTTCTTTATTGTACTAGAGGCGTGTTAAAGAGTCGTTTAACAGTGGAATAGAATTAAATCTGGTGGTACATGCTTCCAAGTTTTTGCTTCTCCTGTGCAATGGAATGGAGGAGAAGAGAGGATGACCAACTTCGGAAGGATCTTTGGTTATGTTAGCTGCTTAGAGGCATGGGAAATGTATACAGAGTTTAACGTAGGGGAGGCTGGCCTTTGAGATAGACTGGGCTGTGTTAAAAATGTGGATTATTTGTTTAATTATTGAGATATTAAACAAAGTAGGCCCTTCTGGCCCTTTGAGCCCTGCTGCCCAACAAACCCCAATTTACCCCAGCCTAATCATGGGAAGATGTGAGCTTGTCCACTCGGCAGAAGAATCAGAGGTGCCAATTTTTTTAAATGGTGACAGTTTGGAAAATGTTTGCATTAATACAGAGACATGGATGTCCTTCCTTCTAGACAAGTCACTGAAAGCTAACTGTTGGCGAAGCAGGCAATTAGAATGGCAACGCACACTTTAGAATGGCAAATTGATATGTTGGTCTTCATTGCAAGATGATTTGAAGACAAGAGTAAACAAATTCTTACTGTAATTGGTACGAGCATTGGTGACACCACAAATGGCTCGTTGTGTACTGTTTTGGTCTCCTTCCATAATATATGTAAAACTGTTTTAACAAGGCCTGACATAGTAGATATGTGGTAAGATGCTTCCCTGGACAAGGAGTCCAGAATTAGGAGACACAGACATGAAATAAAGCCTATTTGGAGAAGAAATTACTTCACTCAGAAGGGTGGTGAATTCTCTACCCCAGATGGCGGTGGAAACTTTGCCATTATATATATTAGATATGTACTCAGTACAGGAAAATGATGCTGGGTTGGAAGATGAGCCAGAATTTCAACGGCACTACAGACACAGTCCTTCTGCTCGTTTGTTTTGTTTTTATGTTCTCAATGGTTGGGAATTTAACAGTTAATTTGGATGGCACTCATTCTCTGGGAGTGTATTCCTTCCCCAAACTTACATCACCACATGGGAATTTACCTGACACCTACCTTGGTACTAATTAGTGTTTCTTTTATCTTCTTCTGGAATTGTTCTCACTCCCTGAGATTTCATCTCTTACCTGGATTGAAAACCCTGCTTGGAATTTTATACATTGATTAGGATTACACTCACTGCTTTTGATTTTATCCACCCCCTGTGCTGAGCTCTTTCCCTGACATAATCCAATTATACAGGGTTTACTGCTTGGCCTTTTAACAGTTACTCAGGCCCAGGGTTTTTTAAACATTTGGAATTGCTGTTATTACCTGCAATGTTGTCCCTTACATGCACTTGCTCTTGTCTGATTTTATCCATTAATAGGGATGGTAATCTCCTATTTTTCCATTATCTTAGAATTTTATCCCTTCATTTAGATTATAGTCCCCATCTGGAATTCTTTGTATTATCTATTGTAATATGTGCCTGAGTTTTATTCCTTAAACTGTCATTATTTTAATCAAATCCATTGGATTTTATCTACGAGTTGCTCCTACTACCTGAGTTTCCATCTCTTATCTGGAATTGTGCTCACTTTCTGGGGTTGTTTTCCCTGCTGGAGATTGCAGTGACTACCTGGAACTTTATATGTCACCGGGATCACATTCCCAATGAGGACCTTTATCCACTTCCTGTGTTTGCAATACTTCCTGGGATTTTGTCTTGAGTCCAAGATTGTATTCACAGATTGTACCTGGGATTGTACACAGTGTTTGGGATCTTTATCCTTTACTCTGGAATTGCTTTCACTTCCTAGGAGTTTATCACTTGGTTTTATTTCTTCCATTATCTGAGATTGCTTCTTCCATTATCTGAAATTGCACCTTGAGTGGGAATTTATCCCCCTCTAAAATTGCAGTCACATGTAGGATTTAGAATGATCCCAGTCCGCCGATATTTGAATTGAACTGAATTGAATTGACTTTATTACTTACATCCTTCATATACATGAGGAGTAAAAATCTTTACGTTACATCTCCATCTAAATGTGCAAAGTGCAATTTATAGTAATTTATAATAAATAGTATGCACAACAAGACAGTCAATATAACATAGAAATACAATTATATCAGTATGAATTAATCAGTCTGATGGCCTGGTGGAAGAAGCTGTCCAGGAGCCTGTTGTTCCTGGCTTTTATGCTGCAGTACCTTTTCCTGGTTGGTAGCAGCTGGAACAGTTTGTGGTTGGGGTGACTCATGTCCCCAGTGATCTTTTTACACACCTGTCTTTGTAAATTTCCTGAATAATGGGAAGTTCACATCTACATATGAGCTGGGCTGGCCGCACCACTCTCTGCAGAGTCCTGTGATTGAGGGAAGTACAATTCCCATACCAGGCAGTGATGCAGCCAGTCAGGATGCTCTCAATTGTGCCCCTGTAGAAAGTTCTTAGGACTTGGGGGCCCATACCGAACTTCCTCAACTGTCTGAGCTGAAAGAGACGCTGTTGTGCCTTTTTCACGACACAGCCAGTATGTACAGACCACGTGAGATCCTCGATGATGTGTTTGCTGAGGAACTTAAAGCTGTTCACCCTCTCAACCCCAGATCCATTGATGTCAATAGGGATGAGCCTGTCTCCATTCCTCCTGTCGTCCACATCCAGTTTCTTTGTTTTTGCGACATTGAGAGAGAGGTTGTTTTCGTGACACCACTGTGTCAGGGTGATGACTTCTTCTCCACAGGCTGTCTCATTATTATTTGAGATTAGGCCAATCAGTGTAGTGCCGTCAGCAAATTTAATTCGCAGATTGGAGCTGTGGGTGGCGAGACAGTCATGAGTATACAGAGAGTAAAGAAGGGGGCTTAGGACACAGCCCTGAAGGGCTCCTGTATTGAGAGTCAGAGGGTTGGAGGTGAGGGAGCCCACTCTTACCACCTGCCGGTGATCTGACAGGAAGTCCAGGATCCAGCTGCACGAGGCAGGGTGAAGGCCAAGGTCTCTGAGCTTCTTGTCGAGCCTGGAGGGAACAATGGTGTTGAATGCTGAACTGTCGTCCAAGAACAGTATTCTCACATAAGCACCCTTCTTCTCCAGGTGTGTAAGGACAGTGTGTAGAGCTGTGGCTATTGCGTCATCTGTTGATTGGTTGTGTCAGTGGGCGAAATGTACGGGGTCCAGTATGGGTGATAGCGTGCTGCATGTGGACCATTATGTGAGATTCTGTGCTAATTCAGATTGGTGAAGAACGTATCCAGTAGTTGCAGTTGTTTCCAGTACTCCCTGACTAGGAGTTTCACCCAGCTTTTTCAATTATACTCGCTTCTCAGTGTTCCAGTCTATACCCAAGCTGGAAGTTTATACCATCTCTCTGGAATTGTACCTGATTTTTGGACCATCTGCTGCTGTTCTCAGCATTTGGGAATGCATCCAGAATTTGGATTAATGCTAATGCGTGAATGTGCCTGTTGCAACTATTCTGTAGCTGGTCATAGAGTCATGAAGCATGGAAGCAGGTCCTTACGTCCAACATTCCATACCATCTAAGCTAGTCCCATTTGCCTGCATTTGGCCTGTATCCCTCTAAACCTTTCCTCTCTGTGTACCTATCCAAGTACCTTTTAAATGTTGTTAATCTACCTGCCTCAGCTATTTCCTCTCATTCCACATACTGATCGACCTCTGAGTGAAAACTTTGATCCCCAGGTTCCTATTTAATGTCTATCATCTCACCTTGACTAACAAAGCCAGCATTTATTGCTCATCCCTAATTGATCTTGAAAAGATGGTGATGAGTTGCCTTCCATTTGTCCATAACCATGAGTATCCTTGGCCAATTTTTCTATTGAAGTGAGCTGCCACTTCTGGGCAGTGTCTTTGCAGGACAGGTGATCCCAGCCATTATCAGTACTCTTCAGAGATTGTCCTCCTGGCATCAGTAGTTGCATAATCAGGACTCGTGATGTGCATCAGTTGCTCGTATGACCATCTACCACCAGCTCCCATGGCTTTATCTGACCCTGATTGGAGGGTGGGGGGTTTCTAAGCAGGTGCTACAACTTGCCCAAGGGTGAACTGCAGGCTACCAGAGGGAAGGAGTGCCTGAAGGCTGATTTATACTTCATACTAGGTATGGCGTAGCCGCGAACCCTATGCAGTGCCTATGCGGATCCCTACGCCGTAGCCTGACATGCACCTTTCCCAAAATGTAACTACGCATCACGGCAGCGCAGACTGCAACAACTGTGATTGGTCCGCTTGGTAGCATCGCATTTCCTCCTACGCTGCAATAGCTTCCCATTGGGCGACTGAAGGGCAGGGAAGGAACTCTGGCTGCAATGCTTTCCATAAAGCTTTACAGACCTCCGAAATTATGGAGGACACATTTCGCTTTTACAAAAAAAGACACTCGCTTTAAACTTGTTTACTCTGAGAAAGACTACTATGACCGTGAAGCCTTGCACGGGCAGATGTGTGCGCATGCGTGACATGCGTGAATTGCAGAGCAATGCAGACACACCAACGCACAAGTATAAATGCTCACAACAGCATTGCCCTCTTGCGTAGGCTACGGTGCAAGTTTGACGCAGAAGTATAAATAAGCCTTTAGACCGTCTTTGGTAGAGATGGATCTCCACCCCACCTTCTTAAACCATTGCGTTTATTCTGGGGAAGATACACCCACTCTGCTGTTGGAGAGAAAGGTCCAGGATTTAGACCCAGTGACAATAAAGGTTCAAAAATAGATTTCCAAATTAGAATGGTGAATAATTTGGAGGGGAACCTGTGGGTGATGGATCCTGTCCTCCTTAATGGTTGAGGGCACAAGTTTGGGAGGTGCTGTCAGATCGGTCTGGCGGGGGGGGAGGGAGAGAATGTTGTGCATTTTGTAGATGCTTCCCTCTACAGCCACTGTGCACAGTTGTGGAGGGAATAAACACTCAAGGGTGAGAGATAGTGTTGGGAGCCAATCAATTGGCTGCTTTCCCTGGATGATGTTGAAGCTCTTGGAAGTTAGAACTGCACTTATCCAATCACAAACAAGAGAAAATCTGCAGATGCTGGAAATCCGAGCAACACACACAAAATGCTGGAGGAACTCAGCAGGCCGGGCAGCATCTAGGAAAGGAGTACAGTCGACGTTTTGGGTCGAAAATTTCTGGCAGGACTCAAAGGGTTTTGACCAGAAACGTCGACCGTACTCTTTCCCTCGATGCTGCCCGACCTGCTGAGTTTCTCCAGCATTTTGTGTGTGTACTGCACTTATCCAGACAATTCTGTAGTGGCAAACAAACTTGGGAGCATGAGGAGGGGGATTTCCTACTGCATTATTCTGGCTATTGCACTTACCTGGCTGATCTATTTGAACATGTCATGTCACAGGAAGAAACCTGTTATCCCGTCAGATCCATCCCATCAGTCCCATTCCCTTTCTTATTTTCCACTTAAATGCCTTTCTTAATTAAATGCCTTGTTGAGCCATTTCAGAGAGTTAACCAGATTGTTGGGGTCTTTAGTCAAAATACACCAAGCTTCCTTTTCCATTTAAGATTATTGTCACAGGTATACATACCCATGAAAATGAGTTTACAGCAATAATATAGTACATTGCAAACATAAACTATATACACTGCAAAATAAACATAATAATGTCAGTACAAGTTGGGAAAGAGAAAAGGTGAATAAGCTGAATTCCCGTTCACTGGCTTCAAGGTCACCATACCTGGCTCCAGCTCATTTCACAAATACACTAATATTGTACAGTTGCCTTGCTGGGAATAAATTTATAGTCTTGGCTCCTGAGTTACTTTATGTGTGAATAAACCACTACACCCGCTTCATCTGAAATTATTCTTACACTTTGGCAAATCATTTTCAGCTTTTTCACCAATTACGTTCCCTGCAAAAATTAACTTGCTGATCACACAAAGCCAGGCAGCAGCAGGGACTATGAGGAGGGCACGGAGAATATGGGCAGGGTGAGAAAACAGGCAAGGACATGGAAGATGGAGTCTAATGCAGAAAGAAAGTGAGGCCATCCTCACTGGTAGAAAAAGAGAAGGCTGATACTTTTCAAAATGGTGTTGGATTGTTCGGTGTTAGTGTCCTGAGGGATCTGGATATCCTTAGAACATAGAACAGCACAGCACTGTACAAGCGTTTCAACCCATGATGTTGTGTTGAACTTTTAACCTACTCTATGATCAACCTAACCCTTCCCTCCCACAAAACCCTTCATTTTTCTTTCATCCGTGTGCCTATCCAAGAGCTTCTTAAATGTCCCTAATGTATTTGCCTCTACCACCACATCTGTCAGTACGTTCCATGTACCTACCATGCTCGGTGTTTTTAAAAAAAAATGCCTCTGACATCTCCTTTATACCTTCCATCAATCACCTTAAAATTATGTTCTCTCATATTAGCCATTTTCACCCTGGGAGAAAGTATTTGACTACCCACTCTATCAATGCTTCTTATCATCTTGTACACCTCTATCAAGTCATCTCTTATCTCTCTTCAGTCCAAAGGAAATAGCCCTGGCTCGCTCAACTTATCCTGATAAGACATGCTCTCTAACCAGATGAGACTGCATCTGGAATATTGTGTAAAGCCCAATCTCCCTAAATAAAATGGATACACTTACAATAAGGGATGTACAGAAAAGGTCCACCAGCTCAATTTCTATGATGGACTGCTTGGTCCTATGAGAAGAAATTAAGCAAACTGGACGATTGGACCCATTTAGAACATCAGGAGGAGATCTCATTGAAGCTCGCAAGAATCTTAAAGGGCTTGTGTAACTAAATGTGGACTTAGTGTTTCCCTTGACAGGGATGACAGTCTTAAAACAAGGGTCAGCCTTTTAGGATAGAAATGAGAAGAAATATCTGATTTGTGAACACTTGAATTCTCTATCGCGGAGGGCTAGGGAGGCTTAGATTCAGAAGTCTATACTGTCTTTGTACATTATGAGTAATGGTCCTAGTACTAAAATTGTGCTAACCACCCCTATCCTCCTCCTTCCCCCTGAACTCTGTTTTCTGCCTTGGAGTCAAATTCTTCTACCTATATCCTTAATTCACATTCTCTGATGTATTCTTTCCAAACTATCACATCAAAGACCTTTTAAAAATAGATGAATTGTATCTACTGCAATGCCATTATCTACTCGGCAAAAAAAAATTCATAAAGCTGATCAAGCAAAACTCCCTTTTGATATCTGCCAACTTGTCACTTTTATTCTTGTCACTCTTACAACGCTTGTAATCTCTCTGTTGGTAGACTTCCCATTGTTCTCCCTACTGCCTCCCCTCCTGTTGAGACTCTAACAGCACCTTCTTCCATGATGAAGGGTGATACAAAGCACTCACTTTCTATTCCAGCAGTGTCTATGAGGCTCTGCATCAATTATTTTGTTTTCATCCCTTGTTGCTCGGGTTATTACCTACGAGGTTTGAGAAGTATTTGGGGTTCCCTTGTATATTTTTATTTCCATTCTCTGAGTTATTTTCTATTTTTCTTCTCTTGGCTTCCTATATTCACTCTAGTTCTCATTTGACTTATTCATCTATTACAATTTATACAATCCTATTATCAATTATCTCATTTATTATGCAGGGAGCCCCAGTTTTGATTCTCTTACCTATACCTGAACCATCTCTTTTTACAATTCACCTATTGCGCAGTAATAGTTTTACTTTATCAATACAGTGGATTCTGGTTAATTGAGCAAGTTAGAACTGTTTTGCTCACTGTGGTTTCAAGTATTCAGGCTTATAGATGCCAGAAACGATCGGGAGTGAAAATGAAACAATTTCACTACTTCTACAAGTTAGGAACAATGAACAATTTGAAGTTACCAACAATCATCTTGCATATTACAATGGAAATTGAGATTTGGAGAATGCCATCATTGATAGCATTGTATGAAGGCAATCCATTGTCTGCACTAGGTGTCCTTTCTGATTTTGTTCAGTGCATGCACTGGATGAATTCCTCTGTTGATAACTATTAGGAACTAACACACAGTTTTATAGTATTGTAGTACTATTGGTAGTGTTCTAATTTGTTCTGTTTTTCTATTTAAATAAATAATTTGTTACTCGGTTTGTCTTTTTTACCTTTTTGACTTCATGAAGCATCAGCTAATTTGAGCAGCCGCTTGACTGAGCCAAAATATGCTGGTGCCGATGTGTCCCAATTAACTGGAATCTGCTGTATTTGTTTCCACTCTTCTGGCCATCCCACTGAATTCAGTCCTCCTTCAATAAGGAGTTCTTTTTAAAAATTCTCCTTATGCTATGATTAGTTTAGGTTTATTCTCGTTAACTAGTATTGAATTTGAATCTGAGATTGCCGCTGGGATCTGAAATTGGATGCACTTTTTGCTATTGTGCGCATATTTTGGATTATGCTCGCTAGCTAGTGTTGCACCTGGATCTTGAGAGTGGAATGGTGCAGATGCAGACACACCCATCCCTGAGCAATTAGACAAGGTCATCCGAGTCTTGAGGATCAGGAACAGGTCCTTCAATCCACTAATCCATCCGTTTCTACTATCCTATATTATCCCATTTTATTTATCTCCACCAACACACCAGTTGAAAAGTATAATGACCAATTGAGAAAATAGCATTGTGCAAAAGTCTTAGGCACATATATATAGCTAGGGTGCCCAAGACTTTTACACAGTATTGTATTTGTCAAAGTGAAGTGGAGAGCAAGTTTGTAAATCTGATGGGAGCAAAGGATGTGCAAGGGTGGAGCGTCGTGGGAGGGTGTGGGAGATCTGGCAGAGAAGAAGCATTAGTGGCAGGGGTGGTGTGGGTTCAGACACACCCAGGCAAGGTCGTTTGATTCCAAGCTATTAGATTATTGATCATTACAGAATGTCTCCCTGGTGCTTCCTGCTCCTTCCCCTCTCCCCTCCGCTTTTCCCAACCATGATTCCCCTCTCCCTGCCCCCGTCCCACTCTCAGTCGACAGTAGGGACCCAGATCAGAATCAGGTTCATTATCACTCACATATGTCGTGAAGTTTGTTCCATACCATCAGCAGCCACTGTTAGGATTGAACCTGGGTCATCGGAGATGAGAAGCAGCAGCTCTACCAGCTGTGCCATTGAGTCGTTCATGTGGCTGAGCCATACTACATCATGGCTTACAAGGTTACATCGTGACTGTAGTGGAGATAATTTTAATAACAATAAGGTTAACAGTCATTTGGATGTGAGTGAGGTGATCACTGGAAGACAGCAAAGATTTGTAAAAGACAAATCATATTTAATTAGCCTTATTGGGTTCTTTGAGATCAACAGAGAGTAATGAAGAAGATGATATGAATTGAGTAGACTTCCAAAAGGGATTTCACAAAGTGCCATGTAACGTTATCAGCAGAATTCAAACCCTTGGATTAAAAGGGCAGTGACAACATATATCTGATTAATACTAAGCAACAATAAGCAGTCATAGTGAATGATTTGCTTTCAGACAAGAGGAAGGTAGACAGTATTATACTCCAAGGGGACTGACTTGGGATCATTGTCTTTCCCGATATATTGTAGATCTTGATGTAGAGGGGACTATTTCAGAATTTGAGAATGTCATGGTGCAGTGAACGAGATACACCAAATCAGATTAAATTTAATACAGAAAAGGATAAAGTGATAGATCTTGGTGGGTGGATAAAGGTTCAAATTGTTCAATTTAATATCAGAAAATGTATACAGTGTACAACCTGAAATTCTTACTCATCACAGACATCCACAACACAAGAAACCCCATTGAAAGAATAATAGAAACGCCAGAACCCCAAAGCCCCCCATCCCTCTCCCCCTTGCAGTGTATAAGCAGCAGCAGAAGCATTACCCTCCCCCTCCCCCACCTGTGCCAGAAGAAGGACCGACCCCCCCCAACCATGCAAGCAACCACAAAAGCCCCCCAAAGAGACCTTGATCTAGAGTCTGCAAAATGGCACCAGTGGCTTTTGCAGATCTGGCGCCATCTTTCTTAGCTTCTCCTCCATAAAGGAGAGGCAATCGGGCAATAGTTAGATTTCATTATTCTCTTTCGAGGGGACAGTTCTGATTAAGGACTACAGCCATGCAAGTATAGAGGTGTATGATTGTCTGATAGTGATAAGACAGTTTGATAAATTGATTACAGTGCACACTTATACACTCAGTGGCCACTTTATTAGGTACACCTGTACACCTGCTTATTAATAAAATATCTAATCAGCCAATCATGTGGCAGCAACTCACTGTTTAAGGGCATGCAGACATAGTCAAGAGGGTCAGTTGTTATTCAGACCAAACATCAGAATGGGGAAGAAAGGTGATCTCAGTGACCTTGACTGTGGAATGCTTGTTGGTGCCAGACAGGGCTGTTTGAGTACCTCAGACACAGCTGATCTCCTGGGATTTTCACACACAACAGTCTCCAGAGTTTACAGAGAATGGTGCATAAAAGAAAGAAGAACATCCAGTGAGTGGCAGTTCTGTGGGCAAAAACACCTTATTATTGAGACAGGTCAGAGGAGAATGGCCAGACTGATTCAAGCTGACAGGAAGGTGACGGTACCTCAAGTCACCATGTGTTATGACAGTGGTGTGCAGAAGAGCATCTCTGAACATACAACACATCAAACTTTGAAGTGGATGGGCCACTGCAGCAAAAGACCAAAAACATACACCAATGGCAAACTTTATTAGCTGCAGAAGGTACCTAATAAAGTAGTCACCGAGTGTATATTGATCAAACACTGCCCAGCACCAAGATACAAATCTGTTCCTAATTGGACTATGGTGTTCAATTATGTTCAACACACTTGAGGAAGGATATGAAGGAGTTGGAGAGGGTGGATGATTTCAAGGATGAGGGAGTTAACCAATTTGTGCAAAATTTTTGAAGTTGGGGTTTGTTCCCCTTGGTGGACAGAGGCTATGAGGAGTTGTGATAGACATGTTCAGACTATTGTGAAGTTTGGAAAATGATATTACAGGGAAACTCACATAGAACATCCTAAAATCAGAGGGTGCTAGTTGTCGAAAGAATGAGAGGTGACACAAGAAAATGTTTATTTTCATGTTGTAGGTGGAACACCTTGATGGAGGTAGGCTTTAAGAGCAGGATTGCATCAGGACTTAAAGAAAAAAGTCTGGAAGGCATCGAGGAAGAGCAGATTAGGAGCAGCAGTACTGCTCTCTCAGGGAGTTGGCACTGAGTGACAGCCTCCTGTGCTAGCATTCCATGAATATTCAATTTCACTACATTTAGAGCCCTGGGAAAATAGCAGAATGAAATTAGTTCACCATATGAAAGCATTTAAAAGTTGTTTGACAACTTGGTATGTGACAGATGAGAGAATGAATTGGAATATGGTGAAGTCTGGTGAAATCTGTCTCCCTTCTACGCTGTAGGTCCTTTCACGTTCTTCTCATATTTGATATTGATACACTATTATTCAGACTGTTTACTTCCATTACCCGAGAATTCCTCAACTCATCTGTCATCAAGAAGTGGATTCTCATTACGTCTGCACTGCTTCAGGGCCTGCCCATTGTTGGCCACCCACCACTATCCTTAAACTTAAGGTAGTTCAAAACTGTGCTGCCCATGCCCTGCCTCACAGCAAGCGCATACATCCATCATCGCTCAGCGTTCTGATTTGCAGTGGATAGGAATTACTATTGCCAAGCAAGCCCCACCTCCACCTTCAATATCCTGGCAGTCACCAATGACCAGAAACTCAACCAGACTGACACATAAACACCATTGCTACATGGGAAGGTAACTGCCTGGGTATCTCACAGTGCCTCACCTCCTGGCACACCAAGACCTTCCCAACATCTACAAAGGCACAAGCCAGGAGTGTGGTGGAATATGTTTTACTTGCCTTGTTTTACTGGATAAGAGTGGTGCTAAAACTGTCAAGATGTTCAACACCAGTCAAGACAAAACAGCTCACTCAGTTAGGACCTATGCAACACCCTAAACACCCTCCACCACCAGCACACCGTAATTGTAGTGTATGGCATCTATAAAATACACTGTAGGCTTCTCAGACAGTACCTCCTAAACCCCCAAAGATCACCACCACCCACTACTCTTTATCCAGATCACTTATTATTCTGACTTGGAAATACATTGCTAGACCTTCATTGAAAATAGGTTTAAATCCTGGGCCTTGCTGGCAACAACCAAATCCCAAAAAATGATCAAATAAACATGAAGTTCCATGAGCAGTTTTGTTATGCTGATTTGGTTGGATCAGAATTGAGACAACTGCTTAAAAAACAGAGAAGGTCATAGGACCATTGTGCTACTATGCTAGTCAGATTGTTCTTCGTTTTCATTCATTTGTGGATGTGGACAACTCCACGTTTAGTAACCATTCTTCAGAACATGATTGTCACAAGTGCGGAGCACGGGTGGACCCAAATGCAGGACACAAACACGTTTTGTAGCGGTAACAAAAATAGAGTTTATTAATAGTTACTAGGAAAGCAAGGAAGCAAGGATTGTACAGAGAGACATCAAGGAGTGAATGATGCGGAAGCAGGAATATGCATGACTGGAGCTGGGCTCAGACCCTGGACTTAGACTGGGACTCAGGGCCTGGGCTTGGCCTGGGACTCGGGACACGGACTTGGACTTGGCCTAGGCTTGGCCTGGGACTTGGGACCCAGACTTGGATCTTGGAACATCAGGGCCTGGACTTGGAACTCGGAACATCGGAGCCTGACTTGGAACTCGGAACTTCAGAGCCTGGACTTGGAACTCAGAACATCGAAACACAGAGCTGGGACTCTTCCTTGGACACAGGACACAGAGCCTGGACTCTTCTTGGACACAAGACACAGAGCCGGGACTCTTCTTGGACAAGGACACAGAACACAGAACACGAAGAGATGGTTCCCCACTCAGGGTAGCAGCAAACAGCCGGACCTACCCAGCGGAGACAAGGACACAAAGAGACAGTTCCCAACTCAGGGTAGTGGCAAATGGCTGGACCTACCCAGCAGAGGCGAGGACACAAAGATACAGTTCCCAACTCAGAGTAGTGCAAACAGCCGGACCTACCAGGCAGAGGCGAGGACACAAAGAGACAAAACCACACAACGATAACCAGTTCTTTATCTTGGGAAGAAGTGGCTCCAAGTAGTGGCGAGCTCTCGACTCGGCCCTGGAACTACAGACAGCAGCTCTAAACTCACTCTGGTAGGTTAACTTGACGGACCCGCTCCGGCAAGGTAGCATAGCGGGCTCGCTCAGGCGCGGTATCTTGACAGGCTGGCTCCAGTGAGGAGAGGCGACTTACTGGCACTCGCTTCGGGGAGAAGACTTTACTTGCTCCAGCGATGTGACTTAGCTCGCTCCAGCAAGGCAACTTGCTCGCACTTGCTTCGGTGACGTGAGGTGACATCAGGTGACGGTCTAGCGCCGAGCAGCTGTAAGCCCGACACTATATACTGACCATTCAGCTGAGAATCAAGTGCCTTTAATTACAGAGCCCAAGAAACACAGGGAAACAATGAATTAAAGGAAAACAAGGAGTCAACGGTCCCAATTGTGACACAAAGGAAATTTAAAGGGAACGAGGGAATAACCGATCAGGGCCGTGACATGATGAGCATCTTCTGCTGACTGTGATCTGCTGGCCACTGCAAGCTTCAAGGTGGTGAGGAGCCATCTTCTTGCACCGAGGACACAGTCACTGGCCATAATTTGAGTTCTTCTTTGATGATAATACAACAACAGTGCAGGACATCTTGGCACTGAGACACCATCCTGCAGCGACTGAGGCACCTCTGAGGTTCCTATCCTTCCCCTGTGTTTGCACTTCGATACCATCCTGCAGTGACTGAGGTACCTTTGAGATTGCCCTCCTTTCCCTGTGTGTTAGAGGTCATGCTGTTTCAAATGTTGTGAGGAAGACTTGCAAGTTGCCACCATCTATTTCATAGATCACCCCGCGTAGTGCACTAAGAGTGGAGTGTACTGAACGTGCAGGATAGTTGATGCCGATGACAATGAAATTGATCCCTTTGATCTCAGTGAATTTCTTCCTTATGATTGGAATTGTAATCATCAAGAAAACCGAGCCCTCGATCTGCTATCCTACCTTGATGCTGAGATAAGGCTGAGTATCCCCTTGCTATAGGATACCAGTCTCCGATGAACTCCTGCAGCCACAGTAAATAGTTACTTTGTCCTGGTTAGTTTTTAGTCAGTTGTTGCAAGGCGGATGATGAATTAGAGGTCTGGTAATGCTGTTGGGCACCAAGGAGAAATCGACTACAGCCTTAGTTCAGCTCAGGGACAATTAAACCTTGTGGAGCAGCGGGCTGAATGGGCTCGTCATCTCATACTCAAACTGGAGACAATGATAATTCTGGTGATAACAAGTAACCCTTAAAACAGCCATATTCGAGTGATGTGACACCTGCTACAGAAAACTAAGAAGCTTCTAGAAAATTACAGAAGTAACTGTATCGTAACTGCTAGAAAATTCACTGAACAAATATAATGCATATAGATGATTATATAAAAATACAAGCAAATGTAGGAAAATTAAACTGCAAGGAAAATACAAGAAAAATAACAATTCTACACCAACAGGTTACACATGGCCTGAAGAGTTTTATGCATTCCCATCCTCAAGTATCTATGCTTGCTGCTGTTGAGATTCCCAGAATCCTGGCAAGGACTCATTTCGTCACATTTGTGTGACATGAATATAACTTTCTACTCGTCAGCCGAAGTTATACAGGTAATGCAGTGCACTGTGCCACTTCCCACTGTGATTCTGGTGGTATGGGGTCCACGGCTGAACCGAAGCCCAGTCAACTGTGGTTGAATACATTCAGAGGCTTTTTCATTGCTGCCTTCTGCTTTATATATCCTCCTGTGCATCTTCCTTCTCCTCTCCTAACCCCTGTGCTGTGGCAGATCAAGGAGGAAAAGTAGACAATCTTGCCAGGAGAATATGGAAAAAGGCCCCCAGAACAGTCCACCTTCTCCTAGTGAACCGAATTGTTTCTTACAGAGTTCTTGGTTTGTGCTTTTGACAGTGCTTCAAGATTCTGGAGTCAGAGGTCAGGGATTCAGAGCATAGTTCCTGTTCCCGAGGCCTACCTATTGTTTCAGTACAGTGGCCGAATGAAGTGGTGGCTTCCAAATGAACCAGACCTGTCAGTTCCCTATGTCAGTGTTCCCCAAACTCCGGGCCGTGGCCCGGAGGTTGGGGACCACTGCCCTATGTGCATACCATTAGCTGTCATGTTCTTTGCTTGTTGCTGTTAAGCTGCAAATTCATTCAGTGATAGGCCTTTAGGGTCAGGATTCCTTGGTGGGACTGACAGAGAAGTCCATCATACAGGTATCTCAAATCTCGTGGTCACCCACTCTCCCTGTAGCTCCTTGGTTCCTTCTATCTTCAGCAATTTTCACTCTACTTTTCACCACACCTTCCCTTGCAGCCTGAGCAAATGCAATGCCTGCCCTTCATTTCATTCCTCATCCACAAACCCAAACATCCACTCCAAGTGAATCACTTTCATTATCTACTAGACCTCTTTACACAAGAAAATGGATCCCCTTCTCCTTGAGAGCATTCATGGAACTGCTTAAGCAAAAGGGGGGAATCATTTGAAGGTGGAAAACAGCAGCTCCTGACGAGACCCTGAGGTTAATAGTTTAAGGCCAATGTAACCTTCCATACTCTCTGCAGTGTGATCTAATAATGTGGTGATTTGTAGTCAAAAATGCAAGAAAATTGGGATCCAAGTTCGTTTAATTATCATTCAACCATACATGAATGCCTTTGAATACAGCCAAATGAAACAGCGTTACTCTGAGGCCAAAGTGCAAAATGGTCATACATAGCCCAAGGCACACGTAGCACATATAAGATAGCAGTAAAATACAGTTACACAAAAAAATAGTCCAAGTCCTTGAGTCCATGAGCGTTGCAGCAGTCTGCAGCCTGTTGTCAAACACAATACAGCTTGTCTTCTGCCAAGCAAACAGTAGGGGGCAGCACTGACTCCAGCATGGACACTGGACCCCACTACCTCCAGCTCTCCACTGGAGCACACTGACTCCAATGCCTCCAGCTCTAGTCCTTCCCCACATGCCTGTCAGTAAACCAATGAATCAGACTTGTAGCAAAGTAAGTAAAGGCATCCATTAGTCTTGCGAGACCATGGACCTGCGCCTGGAAAGTCTTCACTCTCCAGGGTGCAGGCCTGGGCAAGGTTGTATGGAAGACCAGCAGTTGCCCATGCTGAAAGTCTCCCCTCTCCATGACACCAATGTTGTCCAAGAGAAGGGCATTAGGACCCATACAGCTTGGCACCAGTATCGTCACAGAGCAATGTGTGATTAAGTGCCTTGCTCAAGGACACAACACTTTGTCTCGGCTGGGGCTCGAACTCACGACCTTCAGGTCGCTAGTCCAATGCCTTAACTACTTGGCCATGTGCCCACACAGCATTCCACATTATTAATGTCCAATGGACTTGTAGCATTCCACATTAATAATGTCCAACAGAGTCTCGCGATCACAAGAGAAGTGACTAAGATGATCACTCGCTGTTAAACTGTATACAGCCTTCACACACCAACACCTCCAATGCCTCTCTGACATAGGTAGCAGCATGATCTACACCAAGTCCTGCTCCTTCAGTTTCTTACCCAATGAGCAACTTGCTGATGGAGTAGACCTGCACTTCTTTAAGTTCTTAATGTCCAGCAGGGTCTCGCGATCGTTAAAAGATGTTTAAAAAAGACAATAACACCTCTGATTAGCCCTTCAGAAGCTGCTGCATCTGAGCACACCGCCATCTTAACAGAAGATGCAGGTCAATATCTAGGCAAATTGCCAGGTAAGCAAGAGCTTGGTCAAAGCTTGGTCCTAACTGCATGACATGACATAAGCATGCCATCTGTCATGTCGTGCAGATAGGAGACAGAAAGAAGTCAAGATTTTTGGAGGATATTCCAAATTTTACGTCTGTGAAAGCCGAAAATGGAGAAACTCCTAAGGTGATCTGAACCAATACACACTGTTTCACTATCAGTGATGGGTGCAGGTATAGCAACCTCTGTTATTACACGGGTCTGGTGAACTAACTCCTATTCTCTTCTTGTCTGTCTCCACCAATCATGCACCTACCCCCCCTCCCAAATCCACCTGTCTGCACCCAACTCAATCTGTCCATCATTCTTCTCCTGTCCTTAGTCCACCAAACCCCTACTAGACCCCTTCTCACCACCCCCACTGTCTGATTTATATTAACCATCTTCCCTCTCTTCTCTTGGTCCTGATGCAAGGTTTTGGCCTATAATATCAACCGTTCTTTTGCCCCCACAGATGCTGCAAAAAATCTGCTGAGGCCCTCCAGAAGATTGTTTATTTCAAGAGGTCATCGATGTTACGCTCTCAAGTAGAGGACACTTTTGTGACATAAATACAAGATTTCATTGGTCCAGGACTAACTAAGTTCACAGTTAGGACAAAAAGCCATCTAGCATCGCCAGCCTGCTATGACTTCACAGCAGTCAAAGATTTACAATAGTCTCACTCTAAGGAGCCCAGATCTTTTTTCATGATACTGCAAAGTCAACATAAATGACCATCGTGGAATAACTGATATTGTTCTTTTTAATACAGTATATGTGAGGCTATAAGTACTCTGCAGATATGGCAAGCTGAAACTGATTTCATTCCCTTGGAGGTTGTCATTTTCTGTCTTTCCAAACAGTTTTCCTATTAAATGTCCAAAATTGAAATAGATCAATGAGAGAAAATCTTTATCAGTAAATTTTCAGTTCAGTCCAGAAATATGTTTCAGCACATGGTACTGGCAGAAGCACTCTTCTCACATGGTTGATAAAACTTGGCCTTGTCACAGAAAGTAGAACTTCAAATATTTAAGGTGCAACACAAGAAAAAGGTAGTTTATCCAGCTTGAGAATTCGCATCTCTGTGTATAACGATATAATTAAAGCCAGGAGTCACACCAAGTGTACTTTTCCTTCCAAAGTGAACACTTCAAGTTCTCAGCCCCAAAATGCTTGAGGTTAAATGGAGCTGTTAATTCTTAGAGTGATAGGTTTTTAGTGAATGGGGTTTTAAGGTGTGTCAGAATAAATATACTTAGAGAAAATTCTTGAGGAACTCAGGAGTCCTGATGAAGTGTCTTGGCCCGAAACATCGGCTCTTCATTCCTCTCCATAGATGCTGCCTAACCTGTACAGTTCCTCCAGCATTTTGTTACATCCAGTTACTCCGGATTTCCAGCAAAGACATAGTATAAAGTCAATGTAGCTATTATCCATTTGAATCACAGAAATGGTATGAGGGGCTAAATGGTTCTTTCCTGGTCTATAAGACCATAAGACATAAGAGCAGAATTAGGCCACTCAGCCCATCGAGTCTGCTCTGCCATCCCACCGTGGGTGATTTATTATCCCTTTCAACTCCATTCTCCTGTCTTAGAAACATAGCACACTTCAGGCCCTTTGGCCCACAATGTTGTGCCAACCGTGTAACCTACTCTAGAAGCTGCCTAGAATTTCCCTACCGCATAGCCCTCTATTTTTCTAAGCTCCATGTACCTATCTAAGAGTCTCTTAAAAGACCCTATTGTATCTGCCTCTACCACCGTCGCTGGCAGTGCATTCCACGCACCCACCATCTTCTCCCCATAACCTTTGATGCCCTGACTATGCTCCTGTGTAACCATATTCCATAGAGTGCAACCAAAAGTAGAACTGGCACTCCGAGTTCAATGGGAGAAAATTCCATGAGGCATGCACGTGCAAATTTAAGCTTGAAACAACTCAATCTGGTGAAGCATAAGAGCATTTGGAGACCAATCACAAGCAAAGCAGAAAAGACGGGAGGATTATTTCTAACCTTGATGCATTGTAGGTGGTTAATAGTGGCAATGTAACATTTATTGTCCATTCTTCATTACCCCTAAACCAAGGAGGCAATTACATTGATAGATTCATAGTTGCATACAGCCCAGACTGGGTAAAGGTAGTGGATTTCCTTCCCTGGAGGGCAAATAGCAGCTAGATGGGGCTTTAATATTGATCCTGTAGTTTCATATCTCATTATCTTTGTATTCAGGTTGACTATATTGTAGAACCTAGCATAGTACAGTACAGTACAGTACAGGAATAGGCCATCCGGCCCACATGTCTGTTCAGACCAAAGCAAAACCCATCCAGCTGCATATGATCCATTTTCTTCTATTTTCCTTATAACTGTAACATTTTATTCCACATTCTGTTATTGTTTTCCATGGCACTACCTCAGTACACTGCTGTGGGTGAATGGATGATCTGCAAAATGAAATTTGTCACTGATCCTCAGTACATATGATGACAATAAACAATTCCAACATTCCTGTGCCTATCGAAATGCCTCGTGTTTGCCTCTGCCACCTCCCCAGGCAGCATGTTCCAAGTACCTACAACTCTTTGTGTATAGAAAAAAAACTTTACCTCTCACCTTAAATGGATGTCCTTGTATGTGATATTTCTACCCCGGAAACAAAGAATTTGACTATCGAGCCTAACCATACCTCTCAGAATTTTATAAACCTCTATCAATTGAATTTAAATTTTCAGCAGCCATGATGGGATTTGAACTATCTCTAGGTAAGTAATCAGGCATACGGCTGCGAGTCTAATAACCACTGTACCACTGTGCCAGGGTGGAGATCTGTCTCTACCAAAGGAGGTGTAAGGTGTCCCTTCTCTCTGCTAGTCTGCAGGCCACCCTTGGGCAAGGTGTAGCACCTGCTTTGTCCCCCTCCGCTCCCCACCACCCCAATCAGGGTCACGTGAAGTCATGGGAGCAGGTGGTGGATGGTCGTTCGAGTAGCTGGTGCATATCACAAGTCCTGGTTGTGCAGCCACTAACGCGAGGCAGACAATCTCTGAAGAATATTGATAATGGCCGGAGCCACCTGTCTTGTAAAGACACTGCCCAGAAGAAGGCAATAACAAACAACTTCTGTAGAAAAATTTGCCAAGAACAATCACGATCAATAGACCACGATTGCCCATGTCTTATGATACGGCACATAATGATTGACCACTGTCCCCTGTGAGATGGAGCAGAAAAATCAATAGTAATTAATTCTCTGCCATTTAGTGCTGCAAGCAGAGGTTGTACAAACCAGGGTTGTTTTCTCAGGGGGACCGAAGGCTGATGGGAGAGCTAAAGTTTATACATTTATTTGATGCCGAGATAAACGGCCAATATCTTTTTCCCAGGGTTGAAAAGTCCAATACTAGAAGTGTACTTAAGATGAGAGGGGAAAGTTCAAAGGAGATATGCAGGCAAGTTTCTTTTTACATAGAGAGTGGTGGTGCGTGGAATGTGCTGCCAGAGTTGGTGCTGGAGACAGGTAAATAAGAGACACTTAAGAGGCCCTTAGATAATTGGATAAATATGCAGAGAATAGGGGGATATGGACTATGTGCATGCAGAAGGGACTAGTTTAGAGTCACAATGTCATAGTTGGAAGCAGGCCAGTTGTCTCAAAGTGCCCATTGAATCTCATCCCATTTGCTACAGTGACTGGCCCATATCCCTCCAACTCTTTCTTACGCACATACCTGCTCAAGTGAATCTTAAATGTTAATATGCGTGTCTCTGCCTCTTCCTCTGGCAGTTCTTTCCATATACAGACCACTCTTAGAGTGAAAAGGTTCCTATAACGTCTTACCCCTCTCACTATTTAATTGGGTGTCATTAGTTAATCGGTCTGGCATAACATCAAGGAACTGAACATGTGCTTGTGGCCATTCTATTTTCTTGTGGCCTAATTCTCAGCAAGGTGTCAATAACCACGACAAAGCGTTTCAAGTGTCTTGTTAAGTAGTTCGTCTGCTGGGAGATGAAGTTTACCCAATGAGAGGTCCAACCCTTCAAAAACCATGGATCATTGTACTATACCCAGAGCTGGGGCATCACAAAAAGAAAATAAGAACAGACGTTAGCCTCCTATACCCCCTTTGTCAGGCCTTCCAAGGAAATAATCTTGTTTTAGCTGCACTAATTACTTCAGAATTTCTCGGTAAGAAATTAACAGCCAACAACTTGTGGAAGGTTCGACAACTGTGCTGCAAGCTGAGGTGATAGCCATACAATCCAACTGCACAAAGCCCAGCTGTTGGCCCTTACCTCCCTCCTCTGAGTCTGCAGCATCACGGGCAGAAGCCAGCACACATTAGGTACACCAGCTACAAGTCTGTGGCTCCTATGAATCGCTGTGCAGCACCCAAACTGGGAAGAGTATTACTTCCTTTGAAAATAGGAGGATCTAATACCTGCATGGAACTGAGACAATCGGGAACACTTGGTGTGCATGGGCTCGGTAGGAGTATTGAAAGTGGCTGTGATCACTGTTGTAATGTGTACAAAGCCACGGGAGAGACACTGAACCTTTATTCAACAAAATGAGACAGTCTTGGAGGAAGAGGCTTCCCAACCCAATATTACATGGCATTTTTATTTGCTAAGTATCAAAGGTAACAGCAGTAAACACAAAATAATCTGCAGATGCCGTAAAAGATCAAAGCAACACTTTCAGTACGCTGGATGAACTCAGCAGGTCGGGCAGCATCAGTCAGAAATGATGAGTCAACGTTTCAGGCCGGAACCCTTTGTCAGGACTGAAGAATGAAAGATGGGGAAGGATTTGAAGAATGCTTGTAGCTTCAGTTGATAGACCAGTAATTTGAAAGACAAAAGGGTGGGGGAGGGGAAGCATTGCGGTCATAGCCCTGAAAACAATGGGTAGTAGAAGAAGGAGGCGAAACCATGAGGGAGCTGGGGGAGGGGTAGAGTGAAATAGGGATAGAGGAAGGGAGGGGGAGGGAATTACCGGAAGTTGGAGAATTCTATGTTCATACCAAGGGGCTGGAGACTACCTAGACCGTATATGAGGTGTTGCTCCTCCAACCTGAGTTTAGCCTCATCATGGCAGTAGAGGAGGCCATGTATGGACATATCTGAATGGGAATGGGAAGCAGAGTTGAAGTGGGTGGCAACTGGGAGATCCTGTCTGTTGTGGCGGACAGACAGACAGGTTATGGTTACAATACAATGTATTGACAATGCTTCCTTTAAATTATATACGGTTTTCACACACCTCCTTCTTTGCACCCACACTCCAGACACCCAAAATGAATGTCAATCAGCATCGTCTGGTTTGCCATCAACTCCAGTGCCCAGCTCCAGGACAGCTTTTGTTCAGGGGCTGCATTTAAAATTCAATTCACAATCCACGTTCATGTCCGAAGATTGGTTGCTGGTGAAGAAAATATTTGCTGTATACCCTAATTCCAGAATATGCCCTAACAGTCACAAGATGAGACTTTTAAACTCAGCAGGCCAAGCAGCAGCTATAGAAAAGAGTAAAGAGTCAACATTTCCAAACAGTTTTGCAGTCCTGACAAAGGGTCTCGGCCCAAAACGTCGACTGTTTATTCCTTTCCATGGACGCTGCCTGACCTGCCGAGAGCCTCCAGCATTTTGTGTGTGTTGCTTTGGATTTCCAGCATCTGCAGAATTTCTTGTGCTTATGAGATTTTTAAATATGCTTCTCTGGTTGTGGAACCAGCAGGTACAGATATGCTCAGTACCAACCACGATCAATTCAAGATGTTGCAATTCACTACCATCTTTCCTTCTCCCCATCCCACCCCCAACCCAACGCAATCACCACCATTTACACCAGACTCACTCACACAGTCAGCTAGGGCCACAAAGACATCAGCATCCATTTGGATCTTTAGTCTTGACTTGCCTGATGTCCCTTGAAAGCAGGCCACTTGAGACAAGATGCAGTGAGTTTGTCTTGGAATGGATATACAATAGACAATAGGTGCAGGAGTAGGCCATTCAGCCCTTCGAGCCAGCACCACCATTCACTGTGATCATGGCTGATCATCCACAATCAGTATCCAGTTCCTGCCTTATCTCCTTAACCTTTGATTGCGCTATCTTTAAGAGCTCTATCTAACTCTTTTTTGAAAGAATCCAGAGAATTGGCCTCCACTGCCTTCTGAGGCAGAGCATTCCACAGAACCACAACCCTCTGTGTGAAAAAGTTTTTCCTCAACTCCGTTCTAAATTGTCTACCCCTTATTCTTAAACTGTGGCCTTTGGTTCTGGACTCCCCCAACATCGGGAACGTTTCCTGCCTCTAGCGTGTCCAATCCCTTAATAATCTTATATGTTTCAATCAGATCCCCTCTCATCCTTCTAAATTCCAGTGTATATAACCCCAGTCGCTCCAATCCTTCAACATATGACAGTCCCACCATCCCAGGAATTAACCTCGTGAACCTACGCTGCACTCCCTCAATAGCTAGAATGTCCTTCCTCAAATTTGGAGACCAAAACTGTACACAGTATTCCAGGTGCGGTCTCACCAGGGCCCTGTACAACTGCAGAAGGACCTCTTTGCTCTTATACTCAATTCCCCTTGTTATGAAGGCCAGCATGCCATTAGCTTTCTTCACTGCCTGCTGTACCTGCATGCTTGCTTTCAGTGACTGATCTCGTTGTACTTCCCCTTTTCCCAACTTGACACCATTCAGATAGTAATCTGCCTTCCTGTTCTTGCCACCAAAGTGGATAACCTCACATTTATCCACATTAAACTGCATCTGCCATGCATCTGCGCACTCACCCAACCTGTCCAAGTCTCCCTGCATTCTCATAACATCCTCCTCACATTTCACACTGCCATCCAGCTTTGTGTCATCTGCAAATTTGCTAATGTTACTTTTAATCCCTTCATCTAAATCATTAATGTATATTGTAAACAGCTGCGGTCCCAGCACCGAGCCTTGCGGTACCCCACTAGTCACTGCCTGCCATTCCGAAAGGGACCCATTAATCCCTACTTTTTGTTTCCTGTCTGCCAACCAACTTTCTATCCATGTCAGTACCCTACCCCCAATACCATTTGCTCTAATTTTGCACACTAACCTCCTATGTGGGACCTTATCAAAGGCTTTCTGAAAGTCCAGGTACACTACATCCACTGGCTTTCCCATGTCCATTTTCATAGTTACATTCTCAAAAAATTCCAGAAGGTTAGTCAAGCATGATTTCTCCTTCATAAATCCATGCTGACTCGGACCTATCCTGCCACTGCTATCCAAATATGCCACTATTTCATCTTTTATAATTGATTCCAGCATCTTCCCCACCACTGATGTCAGACTAACTGGTCTATAATTGCCTGTTCTCTCTCTCCCTCCTTTTTTAAAAAGTGGGATAACATTAGCTACCCTCCAATCCGCAGGAACTGGTCCTGAATCTATAGAACATTGGAAAACGATTACCAATGCATCCACAATTTCTGGAGCCACCTCCTTAAGCACCCTGGGATGCAGTCCATCAGGCCTTGGGGATTTATCAACCTTCAGTCCCATCAGTTTACCCAACACCATTTTCTGCCTGATGCGAATTTCCTTCAGTTCCTCTGTTACCCTAGGTCCTCTGGCCACTATTACACCTGGGAAATTGTTTGTGTCTTCCCTAGTGAAGACAGATCCAAAGTACCTGTTCAGCTCGTCTGCCATTTCCTTGTTCCCCATAATAATTTCACCCGTTTCTGTCTTCAAGGTCCCAACTTTGGTCTTAACTAATTTTTTCCTCTTCACATACCTAAAGAAGCTTTTACTATCCTTCTTTATATTCTTGGCTAGCTTACCTTCGTACCTCATCTTTTCCTCCAGTATTCCCTTTTTAGTTACCTTCTGTTGCTCCTTAAAAGTCTCCCAATCCTCTGGTTTCCCGCTCATCCTTGCTATGTTATACTTCCTCTCTTTTAGTTTTATACTGTCCTTGACTTCCCTTGTCATCCACAGATGACAATATTAAAGTTTTAACCAAAGTTACGAACAAAATCTAACAACAGGGGAAGTGTGCTCAGACTCACGGTCCAGACCCGAGGACCCAGAGACTGAATGCCAGCAGTTCTGAGTTTGTTGTTCCCAGCACCGTCTAGAGCAAGGTCTGTTCATTGTGTCAGTGATTGTAAAGGTAATGATGGATGCTTAGAGATAACCAGAACAGTGGCGAGTTCTCATTCCTCTCCCAGACATCCGGCTGAAACAAATTCATCAGAAATTTGGTATTATGATTTGCCTCCAAGTTAAGATCCCAACCTGAAATCCAAGGCCATCTAATTCCACCTCTGTAGCATCATTTTGACTCCATCGTGTCGCATGTTTTCTACTGCTGAAGCTCTCCTGCTTTCTTGTGTCTAAGCCACTAACCCAGAGCTTCCAGCCTCAGCCTCCTACCTTCCACATTACATTAACTTCTGCTCATTTGAAGCAGTTATGTCTTCAATTACTTCTAATCTTTTTACCATTACCTATGCCAGCTGGCCTACTCCTGTCCCTGGCCCAGCAATGATATGCAAAACTGGCCCTTACTATATGCCTTTCTCTTCTCCATCTCTTCAATTTCCTGCAGCCTCCTGAGCCTTCCTAGTCACCTGATTACCTGATTTTCATTCTTCCACTGTTGGCAGCCCTGTCAACGTTGGCTGTCAAGTCCCTGAACTCCCGAATCCCCCTTCTAATCTTCTCTTCCTTATTTGTTCTCCTTTAGGAAGAACTTTAAAAGGATTCATTTCAATCAAGCTTCTGATGGTCAATAGGCATACCTTCTTCAGCAGGAGTGCAAAGCTTTTGTTTAAATATTCTCCAATGAATGAGGTACCCTGGGACGGATGGTATGCTATACTTACTGAAATGCAAATTGTTACTGCCCTTCAACAACACTCAGAAGGAAAGGCCCCCATGAGGGAACCAAGTTGGCATCCAATTATTACAACTGTCTTGTTCTTTACTGGAAGAAGAGTTTAGGAAATTGTTACCACCACGTTCCCTCTTGCAATATATTTAAAGAGTACATGTCAATTATGCCATAAATCACCTGAACACCCTATTTAAAGGCCTCTGTGTGTTGCACGCCATGTTACAGCACTGGGAACACAAGTCAAATGTTGCAACTGGTGACCAGTAAGAATTGAAGAAGATTTTAGGGAAAATAAGTGATGGTGTAGAGGCCAAAGGAGGTGTAAGGTACTCCTTCCCTCTGCTAGTGTGCAGGTCACGGGCAAAGTGTAGCACCTGCTTCGCCCCCAATCAGGGTCACTTGAAGCCATGGGAGAAGGTGGTGAATGGTCATATGAGCAGCTGGTGCATATCACAAGTCCTGGTTATGTGACCACCTTCGACAGGCAGACAATCTCTGAAGAGTATTAATAATGGCTGGGGTCACCCGTCTTGTAAAGACACTGCCCAGAAAAAGGCAATGGCAAACCAAATCTGCAGAAAAAATTGCCAAGAACAATTGTGGTCGTGGGTAGACCATGATCGCCCATGTCATATGACACAGCACATAATGGTGATGTTGGAAAGGGACAAATTATTGACTGTGTTTGTAGTGGTAGGGTGATCACCGCGATTCGTTAGGCAGCAGAAGCAACACAATACAAGCTCAGACTCAGATATCAGAGAAATAAAAGCACGTAAGATTGTCGAGTTAAGCCTTGCAGTTGAAACAGCAATGGTGCAAACTGGCTGCTCAGACCTGAGTCCTGAGGAAGGGTCTTGGCCCAAAACATCAACTCGTTACTGTATTCCTTTCCATGGATGCTACCCGACCTGCTGAGTTCCTCCAGCATTTTGTGTGTGTAGCTCAGACCTGGTCTAGCTTCATCAGTAACCTTGAAGTGACGGAGACTTTCAGTTATGTGGAACTGACTTTGCAGGGTAACCAGTATTGAAATGGAGGGCAAGGGTGAAATGACACTGCTCAACGTGAGAACTTTGGGTAATGATAATAGTAATACTGATGGAACAAGGTGAGAATACAGACACCACTTTAATAGGCTCCTGATGTCACACAAAGTCAGAGATGTTTCATTCGATGAGGTTATGAAACTCTTCTGAACTAGCACCCTTAGAGATCACAGAAAATTACAGAGTTATAATCAGAAACTAAAAGTCAGGAAATTATGAGTATTGATCAAGTGTTGTTAAAAATGTTGCGTCATTTTGACACATTTCTCATCGAAGGCCTGCAGGTTAAGATTAACAGATAGACAAATTATTGAATATGCAAGATGCAAGACTTAATATGTGATCACGTGTGGAAAATCATGGGAGATTGCTTCAGAAATGACACAGGATTTCAGCTGGCGCCTAATATCACCGTGAATATGGTGCACAGTTCGATGGCAGGAGCTCCAACAGTAAATCTGCCTTTTTGGCACAAAAATGTATGGGAACTGGGAAAACTGGCAGCTGAAATAGTGCAAACCATGCAGGGAAGACTGGCCATGGAAAGATATGCACATAAAGAGGCCCATCAGCACTAAGTCTGTGTCGAAAATGAAGCATCCTACATTGATCCCTTTTCATTCTCCCCACATTCCCATCAAGTCTTCTGGTCACTGAGACATTAGGTGACTAATTAACCCACCAGCCCACACCCCGTTGGGATGGCAGGGAGCACCCACGAGGTCGCATGGAGAATGTGACACGCAAACTAGCGTTGGTGGTCAGGATTGGAGCCTGGTGGCTGGAGCCATGAAGCATTAGCTTTGCCAGTTGCACCATTGCACTGCCCTCAGTACAAAAGTGAACTCACGTGAAATTCTACACCTATTATGGTGGGATTTGAATCCCAGTTTCTGGAATGTTAAGCCCATGCTTAATGGATTGCCAGTCAAATATTTTAATCACAGCACCACCAGTGTGCCCTGATACTGGATTAATTAACAAACTGCAAAATTAATGGTGCAGAGTTTCCACCATGGATGCAAAAGGAGGAGGATTGGGCTCGGGCCTAGCAACCCCACCCCATAAAAAACCCAGAGCTGCAGAAACGCCAACAGAAGCTCCAGGGATCTCATCCCTGGGAAAGAAAGGTTCAAGAAGATGGACTACACCTGGGGACAACTTGAAAGAATGGCCCAGGACAGATGACTCTTGTGAGCTGCTGTCAGCGGCCAATGCACCAGTAAGGGTGATGGGCCTATGAAGAAGAAGAAGTTTCCTGTGTAGGAGCGTAAGCAGGGAAACAACGATAACAGGCAGTTACAAAGAAGAGGCTTGTATTATATAAACCTGATGAGCCTGCTGATGATCAAAGTTCAAAAGCATGCATCTTATTTTCAGTAATAATGGAAAACAGTGATTTTAAAACTAGAGGAAGTTAGTGGCCCATATGTCAATGTAAGCATCAATAGAATTGTTGATTGCAAGATTGTAGGCAGATGTATGTACATTAAGAGGTGCAGAAGAATACCAGTAGGAAAAAGCAAATTAAATCTGAAGATATATTCTCCTGAAACACTAAAGAGGATATCTCCAAATCAGATACAATGTGTAGATTCACACTATGGTCAGAAAGCATGGTTGACAGTTGCAGTGGCCAATTATGCAGACAGATAAACTCTGTTTAGGAAAGATTGGCTTAAGGAATTAAAACCTAATGACACTTTCATTATGAGACAGTTACACTATCTGTGGTAATACTCATGGGTGCTGTTTTCTGGAGTTTATGAAATCTGGGCACATTATCTAAGAAAGGATGTGCTGGCGTTGGAGAGGGTGCCGAGGAGGTTCACAAGAATAATCCCGGGAACAGAAGGAGCATTTGATGGCTCTGAGCCTTCACTCACTGGCTGAAGGGGTTCTCACTGAACCCTATCTAACATTGGGAGAGTTTTGGACCAGAGGACACAGCCTCTAAATACTAAAACGTCTCTTCCAACCAGAGATGGGGAGGAATTTCTTTCGCAAGGGGGTGGTGAATCTGGAATTCATTGCCACAGTTGGCTATGGAGGCAAGTCAGTAGGTATATTTAAAGTGGAGGTTGATAGGTTCTTGATCAGTCAGGGTGTCAAAGGTTACAGGGAGAGGTCAGGAGAATGGGGTTGAGAGTCATGATGGAACGGTGGAACAGACTCAGTGGGTCATGTGCCCTAATTCTGCTCCTCTGTCTTATGGCTTTATCTCCCCAGGACCCCATGAGTTTTTCACAGGTTCCTTCCATATCACAAAGATGTAAGTTCATTGTTCATTGAAAATGGCTCTTTGTGCAGGTGGGGTGAAGGAGAATGAGGGGGAGTTGATAATTGAGTAAGAGAGAATTGGTTACATAAAATAGTTGGGGGAGGGAATGGCTGGGACCGCTCTGAAAACCCACATTGACAATGGGCCAAAGGACCTCCTGTGATGAAAGGAAAGGTGAGGAAAACATGGCTGATTTCCTGGTGTTGGTGGACACCTATTTTAAATATTTTGAGGTAAAATAGGTGGGTCTTGCACCATCACTGACAATTAAAGAAATTAAACCAATTTTTTCAACACATGGCCTTCCAATGTTGAGTAATAGTCCACAATTGCAGTGTTGTTTTTAATACTTGTGCAGTTTCTAAAATGAAATGGAGTCGCCTCGCCATAACATCTAATCTCAAGATCAGTATGTGTCATGAAAGATACACTAAGGAAGCAAGTTAGGGAAGATAAATTGGGTATCTTCTCATCGATTTCCTTCTGAGATACAGATGAACGATTCACTGCCCTAGATGGTACATCCCTGCAGACACACTAATTCAGAAGACTTAGGACACATTGGAGTCTGGTTAAGCTGAACCTGGAAGGTGAGGTGAAGGGAAGGCAGTTGAAGCAAGTTAAACATCACAATATATGCCAAAAAGCAATGGAGATTCAGATTCCAGTACAGAGTTCATGAGACTAGACCACCAAGCAGTTCAAAGACGAGTAACCATCAGAGAGTTTGGAGATATCAGAGAGACTGCGGAAGTATTTGGTTCCAAGAATGTAAAGGTCAGAGATGTCCAGTAAGGGTACTTTCTGTGTAAAATGCCCAACATTATAGTGAGGATGATTGTAAGTTTAAGTATACTGCTGAGGTGGTTCTAACAATTATTAATATGGGCTCAAGCTGCAACCAAAGAAATTGACCTTTTGTGACTACAATTGATGGATAATGCTCCAACATCTGTCGACTCTCCTGGATCTATAAAAGCCACACCAGTATCATTATAAAGGTCAAAAAGAATTTAGAGATCACAATTTTAATCCATGCATTTGTAAAATGAGTTAATTTCACTTTTCTTTAAAAGTACGGTGCAATGTAATATAGATGTGACATCATTTGTGATGTATTTGAACATAGAGAACTGTGCAAAAGTCTTAGGCACATATATATAGCTAGGGTGCATAAGACTTTAGCATAGTACTGTGGTAATTTTATGTATTGCATTGTACTGATGCCACAAATAAAAACGAATTTCACAACATATGTGAGTGATGATAAACCTGATTCTGATCTGGGTCTCTGTTGTGGACTGAGAGTGGGAAGGGGGCAGGACAGGAGAATCATGGTTGGGAAAAGGGGAAGAGAGAGGGAAAGGAGCAGAAAGCACCAGAGATGCATTCTGTAATGATTAATAAACCATTCATTTGGAATCAAATAACCTTGCCTGGTGTCTCAGAGCTCGGCGTGTCTGCATCAGCGCCACTTCTTGCCCTTGACACTTGTTCTCTGCCACCTGTCCCACACCCCTTCCGCAGCGCTCTACCCTCACCATTCCCAACCTCCTTTGCTCCCGCCAGAGATACAAATTCGCTTTCCACTCCAGGCTGACAAATACAGTACTGCGCAGAAGTCTTAGGCACCTTAGCTGTATATATAAAGCTGCCTGAGACTTTTGCACAGTACTGTGTGTGTGTGGGACTGCATGATTCCTAAGTGGAGTCTTTTATGACCGGCCTCACTTTTTAGAGCTCTTTGTGACTCCTGCATTTCACTCTGCTCACTCTGCATGGTACTACGACAGGAACCCTCAAGAGCACAGACACTAAAGATGCGATCATTTCAATGCATTGAATGCAACAAATCCAACATGCTGTCAACAGGCAAATGACCACCTTCTCTTTGGGACCAATGTTTGCTCTTGGTGGGTTTGTTGGATGCTGATGCTTTTGCAATTCTAAAGTTCTTCAGGGGTTAAGAATGAGAAATTTTGCTGAGCAAGAACGAAGAATGAGCAAAGGAAGAGGAGCAGAGGGAACAGAACAAAGTTGAAAGTATATTTATTATCAAAGTATGTAGACCATCTACAACCATGAGATTCGTCCCCTTACAGGGCAGCCACAAATCAAAAACTAATAGAACCCATTAAAAAAGACTGTCAAACACCCAGTGTGCAGGAAAAAAAACCAAATCGTGCAGACAATAAAAGTGAGCAAGTACCATTCAGAACTGAAGTTCGCGAAAGCGAACCCACAGCCATGAAGCCAATTAAGGAGCCCGTTAGCTGCAGACCACAGTATCAGTTCAGCGCAGAGATAAGTAAACCTCACAAAGCAGCAAGCAGAACCAGTCTGTTAACACAACATTTTACAGCACAGGCAGCCTGGGCTCAATCCCCAGCCCTGTCTTTAAGGAGTTTGAACGTTCTCCCCGTGACCGTGTGGGTTTCCTCGGGGTGCACCGGTTTCCTGGCCACAGTCCAAAGACGTACTGGTTGGTAGGTTAATTGGTCATTGTAAATTGTCCAGTGATTAGGCTGGGGTTAAATCAGGGGATCGTTGGGTGACATGGCTCAAAGGGCCAGAAGGGCCCATTCCATGTTGTATCCCAATAAATAAATAAATGTCATACTCAGACAAGAGATAACAATAATCCAGAAACAACAAGCAACCTATAAAATAGCCAGATTCAAGCGATGTGACACTTGATACAGAAGTTCGAGAAAAATACAGAAGCAACCGAATCATAATTGCTGGAAAATTCACTGAACAATTATAATGCATATAGATGATTATATAAAAAATACAAGCAAGCATAGGAAAGTTAAACTGTAAGGAAAATAACACTTCTACAACCCAATTTAACAGGTTATACATGGCAGGAAGAGTTCTATGCATTCCCATCCTCGAGAGTCAGTGCTTGCTGCTGTTGAGATTCCCGGAACATGAGTAAAGAAATGCCCTAACCAATGCGCGGGCAGCGTCTCGTTAGGGAGCTCGTGTCCACTCCCAGTTCCACATCAGCCATCGTAGCCCTTGGAACAGACAGCCAACAGAATCTAATTACATACCACCCCTCGTTCCTGAGCCAGACCTCAACCCCAAGCAGGACCACTCACAACATTCTCCTCCCATGTCTCCTTTTGTTAGCGGATGTCAGGAGTTCAGAGACTCCGCAGAGGTGTGAGGTTTCCTGAGACTACCTTGGCAAACCAGAACGTAGAACAGTAAAGCACAGAAATGGGCCCTTTGGCCCCAATATCGTGCTGAATTAATTAGCTGGTAACTAGTGCCTAGCCAAACTAGTCCTTTCTGCCTACACATTGCACATGTGTAAGGAACTTGGTGATCACAATACCTTTCAGTCTGTATGGCTGACAAGGACTTAGTGTTGCAAGACTCTTGTTCTCACAGGGATGCTTCATTCTAGAGTAGCCTGCATGAGTTGGTGGGTTTTTTTAATTCCTCCATTCACTATTGGCCATATTGTGTGACGTGGGCAAACACAATCTTTGACCATGATTGTTCTTGGCAAATTTCTCTACAGAAGTGCTTTGCCATCTCCTCTTTCTGGGCAGTGTCTTTGCAAGGTGGGTAAACCCAGCCATTATCAATACTCTTCAGAGATTGTCTGCCTGGGGTCAGTGGACTTGTGATATGCACCAGCCGCTCATACAACCCTCCACCTCCTTCTCTCATGACTTCACGTGACCCTGATCCAGGGGCTACCTGGCTACCTTACCACCAGGCTAGCGGAGAGAAGGGTCGCCTTACACCTCCTGTGGTAGAGACGCATCTCCACCCCGTTACCCAGGGTTCTTTAATAGGGAACCCAAACTAGCCAGAGGTTTCCACCTTTGACTTCATCATCTCAGGGGACTGTGAGGGATAATCAGAGGAAGTGTATCACTGAACCTAACCATTATCTATTTCTCTCTCCACAGATGCTGCCTAATCTACTGAATGATTCTGACAGTATTTTGTATTCCTAATCCAGCACGTGATGTTGGATTGCAAATGCAAAATTCGCATGACCATGTGTCGTCAGGTTTAGGGCAAACAATTTGGATTCAGTGTTGAGGGCCTTGTTAACGTTATCTTTGTTTAAGTGTGTAATGTTCCTGGGGAATGGGCCACCCGCGAAGTTAGGGTAACAACCAACAAATCAAACAGGGCCATCACCAGGCCTGTGGGAGATTTTAGTGGAATGACTCCACAATGCAGCAGACTTTGAAAGGTCAGCAATTCTACAGTACGGTAGGTTACTGGGGTGAATAAAATGAAGGATCATGTGGAGAGACAGGAGATAAAATGAGGGTACTGACTTTAGAGGGCTCCCTATGGTTGGAGAACAGATGGAGTTCAGAGATAGAATGCATTTTCCCTAAGTGCCCTTGGAAATAGAATGTGGGCTTGAGGTGATGCATGTCCTGCTCCCAACCACCTTAATAATTCTCCATTTCTTGTTTCCGCTTGCTTCCTGGATGGACCACAAGCAGCAGACACCAACCAAGCAGTCGCTGAGTACGTCTGTGTGCAGGGAGTCACACTGGAAGTGTCTGATCCTCTCGCTCCTGATGTATGGCTGTCTGGGGGCCGTAGCCTGGTGTCAGCTAACTCGGGTCACCAAACTCAGCTTTGACAGCTCCCTGAAGGGCAAATCCATGATCTACCATGACAGCCCCTGCTCCAACGGTTACGTGTACATCCCACTGGCCTTCCTGGCGATGCTCTACATGGTCTACCTGGTGGAGTGCTGGCACTGCCACGCCCGCAGCGAGCTGCAGCACAAGGCGGACATCGACAGCGTGTACGAACGCATCGGCCGCATGCAGCGGGCAACCCCCTGCATCTGGTGGAAGGCCATCAGCTACCACTTCGTACGCCGCACCCGCCAGGTCACCCGCTACCGCAACGGCGACGCCTACACCACCACCCAGGTCTACCACGAGCGGGTCAACACGCACGTGGCTGAGGCCGAGTTCGAGTACGGCCGCTGCGGCGTGCGCGACGTCTCCAAGCAGCTGCTGGGCCTGGAGCGTCATCCGGCCACCCGGCTACGCTTCACCAAGTGCTTCAGCTTTGCCAACACTGAGTCAGAGAACTGCTACCTGAACCAGCGGGCGCACTTCTTCAGCGAGGTCGAGGGGCTGGACGATTACATGGAGGCCCGCGAGGGCATGCAGCTTAAGAACGTGGACTTCAAGGACTACATGATGGTGTATGCCAATCCCGACCGCCTGCCCTGGTACATCACCCACTACGCCTTCTGGGCAGCCGGCCTGCTGATGCTGTCGTGGCCCCTCCGGGTCCTGGTCGAGTACCAGACTGCCTACGTGCATTACCACGTGGAGAAGCTCTTCGGCCTGGAATACACGGCGGCAGCAGCCACTCCGAGTGACGAGGCGGGACTGTGCTCGCCCGTGGCCCGGGTGGGCACAGTGGACAGCACCGAGCTGGAGTGGCACATCCGTAGCAACCGCCAGCTCATCCCCAGCTACTCGGAGGCCGTGCTGATGGACCTGGCCTCGCTCTCCATCTGCAACGGCTACTCGACCTGCGGCATCGTGCGCACCGACTGCGATGGCCGCTCCAGCAGCTCCTCCATCTTCTCCCGCAACGTGGGCCGCAGCCACTCGCGCTTCTCGCTGGACACCAGCCGCTTCTCGCTGTGCCGGGTGCATGGCTCCGGCCGCACGGGCCTGTGGCGGAGCCGCAGCAGCAACCTCAACGAGCGCTCCCGTGACGACCAGTGCCGCTCCTACTCCAGCCAGCTGGCCATCAGCGACAGCCCACCCAACTACCACGACGCCCGCTTCTTCCCCGTGCTCATCGTCCACCGTTCCTGTCAGGGCCGAGACGGGGATGGCCACAGGTATTATATCCGACGGAACTCCTGCCTGGAAACATCCTTGTGACCCCCCCGCGCTTGGTCCTGTCTCCCTTCCCCCTCCAAATACACCTCCCACTCCTCATCTCTCTAACCTGCTGTACCTTTGTCCTCTGGGATCACAGCTCTTCTCCTGTTCTCTACGGCCCACCATACGTCTTCTGCTTGAGCTCCCAAGTTCTGGGATCTTCTCTCCAAACCTCTCTTCACCACCTTCTTCCCAATTTCACGGTCACCTCCCCTCCTGTCTACAAACCCCCTCATATTCAAAATGTGCTACTTTGTTTACCAGCACAACCCGACAAAGATTTCTCCCCCTCCCACAGCAGTGACCCCTGCGAGGTTGGTCAGTGCCGGATTTGTGGTTTGTGCCCCCCTGTGGTTAGGGTTCTACCACAGATTTAAGCCCCAAAATGAGCGACAAGCCTGGGAGATCATCTTGAATTTCTTTCAGAAGTAGTCAAGTGCTAACTCCCAAAAGGTTGCAACAGGAGTTTTCCGGTTAAAATTGTTTCAGCAATACATGGGGGAAGAGAAGGATAGCTCACTTGCAGATTTGCTGTATGTGTGTAACTACAGTCAGAGGAACTAAGAGATCTGGTCTAAGTGGACAGACAACTTGCAAGACTCAACAACATACGTTCAAACAAGCAGTCTGCTTTTGGTCTGATTTTAATGTACAACCTGCCAAACATCTTGGCCCCGGACACTCAGTCTGAAGTGTGAGTGGTGTAAAGTTGAACACAGTTAAGCTACTGATGTCTCTCGTTTGTTCTTTCTCATGTTGGTTGTTGCAGATAGATTGGGAGCTGCCACTTTACACATTGTTCCTTCATCTGATTATGTGGCTTTGGAGGGTGGGGGAGGGGGTTGGGGGGAAGGGAATTGTCACACTGTTATAATGTTCCACTGTCCACCATTGTAATGCGTGCATTGAAGCACTGGTTTAACGTGGTGTGGTTTCGTCCTATATGAATGGGGATTACAGCTCACTCACAATACCACAAGAGCAGGAAATCATAAGAGAAGACCTCACACAAAAGACCTCTCCGATCAGCAATTCCACTTAATTAAGCACTGGTCTGGAAAAGATTCAAAGGTCTGCCACAAACATCAAGAATTCCCATCTCCTGTTGGATCTTGTCATGTTATTGAGACCTCTGTTTTAAACCTTCGATGTGTGGACTTGTCACTCTTCTACTCCTGAGTCCACCTGACTCCTGGCTCTAGAGCTTGTGGCAAAGTTGAACACATTAGTGGGGTTCAATTTGTAAATTTTCAACTATTAAATAAGATTGGCACCTGCTTATAAATTGGGCATAGATTTAAGAAGGAAACAATTTCCTGGGCTTTGTTGTCCCAAAGAGGGTAGAGCTCATGGGATGGATTGTTAGAGATGATATGGTGAAGCAAATAGTCTTCCTCTCGATTCTAACGTTCTTTGATCTGCTGTAAATATTCTTTGCACAGGACAGGAGCGGTATGGTGAGCCATGGCCCAGGTGCAGGTCAATGGGAGCAAGTGAAATAATAGTTCAACATGGACTAGATGGGCCAAAGGGCCTGTTTCTGTGCTATGCTGTTCTATGACTCTATGACAAGCAGGAAACTAGAAATCACGAGAGCTGGGGTTAACTCAGACTGTTTGGATTTCTGTAAAGAATATTTAAGGAACCAACGTGCACTTGAAGTGCAGATGCATAGCTTGATCTTAATCCTTCTTAATCTGTTCCCGGGATGGAAAAGGAGGTGACAGAACAGTTGACAACTTTACAATACTGAGCAAGTTTGTGGTATATCCTCTTAACTGCATTAATAGAGCTATTGTTCATTTACACAAGCTAAGCGTCCTTACTAACCAGTTATTTTCTTCTGGGTGGGGTGGTTGTGAAGTTGAGCGAGGTATTGGCACTGCAGATACCTGCAGGAGATTTGAGGGAGGGCAAGTAAAATATTAACTGGGTTTCCCATTGCCTTGCTCAGGAGTCATGGACAGTTGAGCCTAGGGTCTCCTGGAATTATCAATTAAGCGTTTGGGAGCGAACTGCGGAGGGAAGTGTTCCTCACTCTGTGCACCGACTCATTAAGGAGTGGCTATGGTCAGGAAGCAGTGGCCTCTAGATGAGGACCAGGGACTTTGGGAGGAAGTTCTGGCAGACATTGTGGTGCTGCATTAGTGCAATCAGATGTCTTTTGCATGCAACATAAACCTGATTTGTATATAAATGATGACAGCACACTGTTTTGGAAACAGGATTGAAGCCCTTATGTTAGTGCAATAGGTAATTAGCCCTCAACCAACATTGCCCCAAGACGTTTTTTCCGTTCATTACTTATTGTGGAATGCTGCTGTGCACAGATTAGAGTTTCTTATATTAAAGCAGTGATTTTTTTTGACAGTCTCTATGAAACGAAAGTTGGTATAAAATATTCCTACACCAGGACCGGTACATTGGCTAGACTTGGTTTCATCTGGAGATCAGCCAGTGCACCCTGTAGTGCAATCGATTAAACAGCTATGTGTGAAACTGCCCTTCATAACCTTATCTGGTTGATTCAGTGGGAATGAAATAGAGTCATTGAGTTATACAGCATAGAAACAGGACCGTGTCCCAACTCATCGCTACTAACCAAGTTGTCTTCATGAGCTAGTCCAATGTGCCTGTGTTTGTCTCATTATTCCTATAAACCTTTTATGTCCATGTACAGCACTGTGCATAAGTCTTAGGCACCCTAGACTTTTTTATATCAGGAGCTCTCAACCTGGGGTACATGGACCTCTCAGTTAATAATAGGGAGTCCACGGCATAAAGAAGTTTGGGAACCCCTGTTTTATATGGTGACAGATAGTATTGCCTCCACAGAACCCTGATCTCAACAACATTGCGGCTGTATGGGATTACCTGGAGAGACAGAAGCAAACGAGACAACCAAAGTCTGCAGAAGAACTCCAAGATGCTTGGAACAGGCTACCAGCTGATTTTTAAATAGAATTGCACAACAATGTATCTAAGAGAATCAATGCAGTTTTAAAGCAAAAGGATCACACCAAACATTTAGGTTTTTTCTTACTGTTCACTGCTCTTTATAAATTATTTTTTGGTATTTAGAAACTTTTAATTTCAATATGTTTGAAAGCATTTTTGCTTTACAGAATTTTTTACATGTGCCAATGACTTCTGCACAGTACTGTACTTGTCTAAGTCTCCAGGTACACACCCCTATAGCTTCTTCCAGCAGCTCATTCCACATGCCTTCTTACTCTCTGTGAGTAACTTACACCTCAGGTTTCTTTCAAATCTTTCCCCTCCCACAATAAAATGGTGCCCTCTAGGTTTTGACTCTCCTAACCTGGGGAAAAAGACTGTGACTATTCACCTTATGCGTGCCTCTTCAAGGCAACCCTCCAGATTCCTACACTCCAGGGAAATCAAGTCCCAGCCTATCATGTTTCTCTGATAACTCAAGCCCTCCAGTCCCAGAAGCATCTTCACGTTACTTAAAGTTGTGGGAGCATTAGCCTTGGAAGGAATGTAGGGGTTATGATATAGACAGAGTAAAGGGAGCCTTTGCTCTGCATCTCACCCTGTAGACTCAAGAGGACGAAAATAAAAGACCTAGAGTTATGACCTACGTAATATACTAATAAGACTAATTGATCAAAATAAATGCATTCTCTTTGCACAACCAGCATGGTTTACTGAAATGAGTGGCATATTTAGCCACTTCAAAGAGCAGTTGGTGGATCTGGGGGTACATAAACAGTGGAGCCCTTTTAGCCACATTAACTTCATTTTTAACAGAAGTCTGGTAGTTCCATGGTAACTGACACTGACGCAAGATCTATTCAATCTCAGATTTATTTACTTACGACTTGAGTTTAATTCTGCAGCTGTTGGTTTGGGATTTAAACTTAATTCAACAAATCAACAGTTCAGGCGTCTGATATTAGTTCCAATGTCTGATGTCAGTCTAGTAACCAATCACTGGTTGCTCATAAGGCCATAGATAGAGGACCAGAATTAGGTCATTTGGCCCATCAAGTCTGCTATGCCATTCAATCATGGCTGACTTTGTTTTCAACCCCATTCTCCTCCCTTCTCTGTTATCCTCAGCCATGTTCCAACCAAGAACCTATCAATCTCCGCCTTAAGTACACCCAATGACTTAGCCCCCATAGCCCTCTACGCCAAGGAATTCCAGATTCATCGTGCTGTAGTTGAAGAAATCCCTCCTCGTTTCAGTTGTAAAGGGATGTCCCTTTATTCTAAGGCTGTGCCCTCAGATCCTAGACTCTCCTACTACCGGAAACATCCTTTCCATATCAACTCCATCCAGGGCTTTCAATATCTGGGTTAAACATGAAGTTGAGAGTTAAATATTGGCCTTAAGACTAGTGTGAACTCCCCATCTCTGAAATGAAAAATGCCAAGGCACCTGTACTGCTTACCTGATAACCCCACAGATTCATAGTTCACACGTGAAATGGCCCCTCTGACCCTTTATATCATCCTATGTCCTATGTCTTATGGTCTTATAATTTTGTGCTCAAATATTCTTGAACACAAAAGCTCAATATCACAGGGAAGCTTCACACTAAATGCATTGGGTGGGTTCCTTTGACTGGCTGGGCTTTAGTTCGCTCATGAGCCCCACAGCTGCTTCTTGGCTGTTGGGCAAATGCTAACTGACATGGAGTGGGATTGATTGATGCTGGATGCAAGGGAAGGTTGCAGTGAATTTTTAGATTAAGCAGTAAAATACAGCTGACATAGGGCCAGGAGCATGACTCTCTGGGTTGGACCCTCAGGACCGTAATAATTGGACAAAGTCCCCATAACTAGACCCTGCCCCTGTTCTTGCAAATGTGTGGAGGTCAGACAAAAGCAGAATGCAGCTCGACTGCAATGGTGCTTGTAGTTCAAGAGGCCACACTCAGCCTCCAGCCCTGGTTCACGTTTTGGAAGCACATTTCCCACGGGGCAAACAGCACTTCAGCAAGGAATTTGATCTCTGGGAAGTGATTTTCAAGCAGATTGAAAAATGTTAACCTGCTGCGTCTAAAGTCTGTGTGGTTGGCAGACAGAAACAAAGATTTTTCAGTCCCATTCTAAATCTTTGAAGTTATGAGAAGTGAGTTCTACACCCTACCGCCTTCCCCTTCTTCCTCTGCCGTGAGCTGACCTTGGCCAATATGGCCTGTCTACACTTGCAGACCCCTAATACCTTTGACTGTTAACACTGTGGAATATTCAACTGGGACTAACTATGCAAAACAAAAACCTTGCCACACACGTTCCTGGGACGTCCCGGATGTCAGAAGTAGGACTAAGGAGGCAGAGTGATGCTGGAGCATCCAAACGCTTTGTGTCTCGTGTTTGTCCGCAGCGTGGACCAGCAGTCCCTGAGTAAGTGCCCCTGGCTGGTGGGTCTATTGTCTTCCTGCTCAACCCGCCCCACACTCCCTCACCCTTTGGCGTATGACTGTCACTTTCTTACTCTGCTACTGTTGGAATAAAAAATGTTTGAAATAAAACTCTTAGTTCGCCTCTCATCTGTGAGTCACCATCGTGCAGAGAGGGGTGGGGAAGTGGAGGGTTTCCTATTCTGTAGTACTGCCCTGCAAGCAAGGGTGTTAAAGAGAAATAATTAGAAAGAAAACCAATTTCTTCCACTGATTTTCACGATATATTTACCAAGAAGCAGGTAGGCTATGCTGTGTATAGATGAAAATAAGGAAGGCGGGGTGTGGAAGGAGGTGGTTTCATGGTCAAAGAGATAGAGGGGTAGGAGACGGGATGGCTATAAGGAGAGGAGATGGTGATGAGACCAGGAGAAAGTGGGAGCTAGGGAGGAAAGCATGAGAGGGACCCCAGTGAGGGGAATGTGGGATTTCAGGAAGGCAGGAGTGCTGGGGAGTGTTCAGTGAGGGATGGGGGAGCTAAAAAGGTTTGCTGCCATTGAGAAAGGATCATTGGGGGTGGGGATGGTCAGTGAGCCAAGGCTGGGATTGCTAGTAGAAAGTGGGAGTGAACAAGTGGAGAGTGTGGCGTTGACCAATGGGAGAAGGTGGGCGTGAACAAGTGGAGAGTGTGGGGTTTGACCAATGGGAGAAGGTGGGCGTGACCAAGTGGAGAGTGTGGAGTTTGACCAATGGGAGAAGGTGGGCGTGACCAAGTGGAGAGTGTTAGGCTTGACCAATGGGAGAAGGTAGACATGACCAAGTGGATTTTGTTGGGTTTGACCAATGGGAGAAGGTGAAGGTGACAACAGGAATAGAGCTTGGCAGTGAGTAGAGAATGGGGAGAGGTGCCCAGTGGATAAGGAGAGTGTCAAAGAGGAGAGAGTAGAATGGTTCTGGTCAGTGACAAGGGTAGGAATGGAGCATTGGGACAGGGTAGGTGGTCAAAGCAGAGAGTTATGTCCAATGGGAGAGTGTTTGAAATGGTCTGAAGAATGGAACCAGTGGGTTTGAATAGAGATGGCCAGAGATGATTTTGTGCATTACCCTGGGGAGAGATCAGAGGTGCAGGTAGGGTTGCAGTTCAGAGTGGATGGAATGCTTTGCAGACTCTCTGCCTCTAAAGAACCTGTGGAGAACTGGACGACAGGACAGAATACAGCTGGGGCTGGAATAAAGGGTCAGTGAAAGACAGCAGTGCCTTCAAGAATGCAAACCCATATTAATACTTGTGACAGGGAAGGTCAGAGGCAGTAGGAAAATGAGAAAGGACAAGCCATGGTTGAGAGTTCCTTTTGGGGCTTTAAAATGTTGAAAGTAATTGAGTGGAGAGAGAGGGGTCAGAGACACTTTTGTTTCCCCTACTGGTGAAGCCAAGAGGAGCTGGGGCACAATGTTAACAACAGAACTAAGTCTTAAAAATGCTTTTTTTCTGATAAAGGTCGATGGAAAGCAAAAGATGTCTCACCCAATTTCTCCCACTTACAGATGGTTCAATGCCTATAATCAAAAAGCCAAGAGACAAGAGGAGAAACATCCACCCTGTCAGTTGTTTGTAATATTCTCTTGTTTTAGTGGAGGAAGCTGACTCTATAGATGATTTTAAAAGGGAGTTGGTCAAAGACCAGAGGAAAAGGAACAGTTATGAAGAAAAAAGATTCGGGATTAATCGTCTTACAAATAGCCATAACACAGACAATGCATTGGTTGATTTCCTCCTGAGCTGTCATTTTTCTGTATTTTGATTCTAAAAACCAAATGTTGGGACGTACCGGTAGAAATTTGAAGACTAGAACTGATTCTCCTGACTTCTGTACCATTGTACCGAGAATACAACTTTCCACACTGGTGATTCAGATATACCCGTCTTTCTCCTCAAACAAGAGTTCTCCACCTTGGCTGAAAGGGCCCTTCACGTATTCCATTTTGGAAGTGTGATAGGATGCCCTTTGCCTTCACCCTTTTATCTATCAGACTCCCCGATTGGTGGATGATCCTCCGCCAATTAGTGAGGGAATAGAACTGCTCTGAAAAGAGGCCCAGGCTGAAACAGCCCTCTTCCATGCCGTGACAAACTCAGCACTGCCAAGCATCCTTTCCCTGACCAGCTTTTATCAACCCAACATCCACAGAACCATGGCTGACAAATAAGACACTGAATGAATTCAGCAGGTCTGGCAGCATCTATGGAGGGAAAAGCACAGTTAGCGTTTTGGATTGATATTCTTCACCTGGATTGCTTCACCCAAAACACTGACTATAATTTCCCAATACAGATGCTGCCTCACCTGCTGCACTCTTCCAGCAAGTTGTTTGTTGCTCCAGACTCCAGCGTCTGCAGTCTCTTGGGTCGCGCACAGAATCTACCTCTGCCAACACATAGGATACAGTCCTGTTGCATGGCTTCAACCCGAAAAGGTGACAACTCCTTTCCTCCCACAGATACTGCTTCACCTTCTGAGTTCTTCTAGCTGATTGGTTGCTGCTTCAGTAAATACGACCTCTTTTCCCTTCTGCTAGAGCTCCATATACCCTCAAGGGATGAAATCACAATTTACCACTCAGTACACTGTATCCACTGCTCGAGATGCGGTCCCCTCTTTTCAAACTGCTCTTACCTGAGACCTCCATTCCCTTGTAAAACATAACCCCTGAGACCCTGTCACTTCAATTCTCCATCCCAGTTCCAGTCAGCCATCCAAGTTGACCTCCTGTATGTCACAAAGTGTGCTGGTAATGTTGGAACCCAAGCGCAGAGGAAAGACAGACTCCAATGTAGAGATGGTGACCAAAGTTTATTCATAAGGATTCCAACAGAACATCAGTGGCTCGGCTGAGCGACACCACGAGACATAACATTCTCAAAACTAGGACCCCACAATCAGCACTAATCAGGCTTCCACTTAAATAATACGAGTAACACAGAATCCCTGAGCCTATCAAAATAAACTTAACAAGTTTATACAGGAGGCAACACACATCAAAGTTGCTGGGGAACGCAGCAGGCCAGGCAGCATCTCTAGGAAGAGGTACAGTCGGCGTTTCAGGCTGAGACCCTTCGTCCTGACCTGAAGGGTCTCAGTCCAGAACGTCGACTGTACCTCTTCCTACAGATACTGCCTGGCCTGCTGCGTTCAGCAGTGAAATTCCAGCACCTGCAGATTTCCTCATGTTTGCGTTATACAGGAAGCCCCAGGAAACCATATTACAAAGAGCAAGTCGTTTGAAAAAAACACAAGGAACTGTAAACCATTAATGACCCTCCTTAAACTACAATGAACCAATTCAGGGGATCTAAAGCCTTCAAAGGCCAACACTCTCCAGATCCCCTGAACAGCACATTATCTCTGTACCACTTCTATGAAGCCGGATAGAAAGATTGCCAAGCTAATTAAGGAATAAGCACAAGCACAAGAAATTGCTGGCAATCTTGAGCAACACACACAAAATGTTGGAGGAACTCAGCAAGTGTCAGCCCAAAACATCAACTGTTTACTCCCCTCTATAGATGCTGCCTGACTTGCTAAGTTCCTGCAGCAATTTGTAAGGAATGAGCAGCCCACATTAGGGAGCACAGGTGTAGAGGCAAATCATTATTCCTCGTGCAGTCCCTTGGGAGCATTAACAGGATCGAGCTATCAAGAGCATGGCAGCAGGGTTGGACTGTTTCAGCCCAAAGGGAGCTCCTTGGATGAAGGAACTGAAGTGAGAAAAACACCTGCACTATAAGTCAAAATTATGATTATTTATAATTCACAAAGGTTCTCTCTGATATTCCTCCAACCAAAAGAAAGATTACTTCATCCTGTATTGTTAGGAGCTGGCTATGCACAAAGATTGTTATGTTTCCTGTACATGTATGCTTCCTATGCCTCAATGCCTTTGTTTAAATTTTTTTTGATAGACTGATGATGTGCGTAGTGCTCTGTAAATGTGTTATATATTCCCTTGCCCCAACATTTTGCCATTTCTTTCCCGGAGCCCTTTGCTTCTTCCACCTCTCCTTAAAATCCTCTCCACGTCGAAAATTCTTTGACTAAGCTCTTCAGCACCTTTGCTTCATTCTGGTACCCCCAGCCCCGGTATCCGATAGGTTCCTGCTCCATGTGGGGACGGCATGATGGCGTCGTGGTTAGCACAACGCTCTTAAGTCCAGGCTGCCCGAGTTCAATTCCTGCAAGGCACTTGGACATCTTCCCGGTGACTGCGTGCGTTTCCGTCGGCTCCTCGGGTTTCCTCCCGTAGTCCAAAGATGTCCCGGTTAGTAGGTTAGCTGCTCATTGTCCCGTGATTATGCTGGGATTAATTCGGGGAATCGCTGGGGCCCATTCCGCACTGCATCTCAGTAAATAAACGAACGCAACAGACAGGCGGCATTTTGTGTGACACTGGATACGTTCCGCCAGCAGGTGGCAGGAGAAGTCACAACACAAAGGGGCACTCGCTGAAACGAAGGTGACGGGGGGATCTGCAGCCGGATCTGGGTTCTTAGTACTCAGATACTAAGAGGCAGGGGAAAAGTGACCCCAGTTTCCCTCAGCACTGTAGGATGGTTAAGCAGACAATAGAGTACTGACATACTGATATTTATATACAGCCATAATAACCTCAGGGTCTCCCCCAAGTACTAAACTAGCAATTAAGTGCTTTTAAAGTGTAGTCACAGCTGTACGTGGTCGCGCTCCGTACAGGCAGCTCCTGCAAATGGCACTATAGTAATGAGCAGATCCGAAAGCGAGAAGAAAAAAGCCGATGCGCGCGCAATTGTGAGGGGTATAGACGGGATAAAGGCAGGCAGGCTTTATCCACAGAGCTCGGGGTCAAAGGAGCGAATGTGGAACGGGATGCCGGAGGAAGTGGTGGATGCGGTTGCAATTTCGACGTTTGAGAGAAGTTTGGATAACTATATGGATGGAAGGAGTAGGGAGGGCTATGGTCTCGGTGCGGGTCGCTGAGCCTAGACAGAATAACAAGTTTGTCATGGACCAGATGGGAGCATCTGTGTTGTAGTGCTCTGTGATCTAAATTGGAAATCTGAAAGAAAAATAAACAAAAAATGCTGAAAGCACTCTTCAAGTGAGGCAAAATCAGTAGAGAAAGAGAGACAGTTAATGCTTCAATTCAAAAACCTGGGATAGGGAACATTTGGAAACCATGTGTTTTAAGCTGATGAATGGTTATTGACCTGCAACTTTAAATACTTTTCTCTCTCCAGAGATACTGCCGGACCTGCTGAGTGTTTCCAGCATTCTCTATATAGTCAATGGCCAAATTGTCTGCTTTTAGTGTTGCTGACTGAGGAGTACACATTAGCCATAATGGTCACTTGTACAGATGCAGCTTGCCCTGTAAATGGTGTCATGGGATCTTTAACCACCTGAGATGGCAGAATTGCATTCTATTTGAAAGACGTAGCTGTCGAACAGCACACCACTCCCTCAGAAACGTCCCTCTGTGCTGGGCTGGCCAAGGGAGTGGATAGCCTCCCCCTGTGAAACTGGCATCCACAGCAGATGGGGAGTGGAATACGCCCTGCAGCTCACAACCCCAGCATTTCTGGGAATCAGAACTTCAGGTGAGACAGGGGAGTGTCACAGGTAGTATATCACCTTTGAGGGTAGAGGGATTGACTCCTCTTGCTTCCGACTCTACCAGGCACAATCCACTTAGGCAGCAACAATGGATGAGTGGAGGCATTGGCTGGAAACTAATAGCTGTTGCCCACACCCCTGAGGTCATGGCACTTCAGAACACTGAGCCACTATAGGACCAAAGGAGATGCAGCGATTCCAGCAGGAATAACTGAACTAAGACACCATATGTCCTCTATCTGAGAGGTGAGAAAGCTTATGGTCCTGTCCACATGAGATCTAGGGAAACTAACAGAGAGGACGAGAGAGCCAATACATGCCCCTCACTGAAGGAAAACACAGGCCTCTTAGCAAGTTGCAGCCTGTGGGTTCTTGCTGAACACATCTAGTCCCCAGCTCGTCTTCTGAAAGGGTGGATGTGGGAAGGGGCTGTGTACCACCAATCTGAAGGCTACGCGGTGTGTGAAACCCAAAGCTGAACATCCAAAAAGCACTGAAAGTGAACTAGAGAGCGCATTGTAGAACAGGTTCAGGCAAGGCAATGGGGACAGAAATAGAAAAAAAAACATTGAAAACTATCTTAAAATAATTCAAATCTGAAGCTCTGAGCTTTCATGTTTGTGAAAGCTAATTTTTAGTGCTGAAGAGGTTGTCAAACAACGTATTAAGCCTTTAAAAGCTCAGTTTCATTTCAAAGGGCAAGACCTAATTTTCCTTGTTTGCTTGCTGGCTCTAGTCTGAGGGTCAAAGGGTATTACGGTATGGACACAGGCCCTTTGGCCCATCTTATCCATGCCGAACGTGTTGCTTAGCAAGCTGATTCCACCTGCCTCTGTTCAGCCCATAGTCCTGCAAACACCTCCTACCTACGTACTTATCTAAATGCCTTTTAAATGTTACTAGCGTGCCTGCCTCAGTCACTATTTGGGACAGCTCGTTCCAGATTTGCACCGCAAAGAAGTTGCCTCGAGGCCCCTATTAATTAAATGATGAGGAAGTACAGCAACTTACTTTGATTGCCCCTGAATTAGTGTTGAACCCGTGGTGTGGCACCTGAGCAACACAACTCCAAGAGGGGCAGGGCAATTCAAACCAACTTCCTGACTGGCATATTAACAGATACCATCTGAGATCATCGGGGCTGGTCTCACTCCTTGATCCACGGCAAAATCCAGGCCGTCTTCTGCCAGGATAGTTTTTGATGCAGGACAAGATGCATGCTGGTTTACAAGTTGAAGGAAGCATCTGCCCCATCTGCCTGGATCTTCCTACTTCCTCACCTGGATCCACCAATCACCCACTAGCTCTTGCTGCACCTTTTTATACTGGCGATCTCCTCTCACTCGACCTGAAACTTTGACTGTTCTTTTTACCTCTATAGATGCTGCCAGACCTTCTGAGTTCCTCCAGCTTTTTAAGTGTTGCCCCAGATTCCAACATCTGCGGTCGTTTGTGCCTCCGAGAGAGATTCCTTTGTATGAATTAATACTGAAGGGAAGATGAGCAGATGGAGCCCCATGGATGATCGGGAGTAGCACATCCTGATGTCCGAGAGAAGACCAGCCACCAACTGTAGGGTGAAATGTTGAACGATACAGATCCTCCCCAGGTTCTGAACACCCCAGTATTTGGGAGACCAGCAGGATGCTGCAAGCGCCCTGTGCCGTGTGAGGACCCAGTCCACGGTCACATTTCCAACTTGGTGTTACAAACATATTACACTGTCATAACCTGGGGGATGAGTTGTGAATGTACTAAAATAGTCAGGGAAACTTCATTACAATCACTGGATAATACTCACCTTTCACACTCTTGATTTAACAAGAAGTAGGATTCATTTGACACGCTGACACAAGCCTGACATACACTAAACAATGATCACACTTCCCACGAAAGGAGTTTAAAGGTGATGACTTATAAGGAAGGTATGTTCGTAGCTGGAAGTTCTTAAAACTGAGTCAGGAAATAGCAGGTAAGACAGCACAAGTGATATAATGACTGAAACCATATTCTACCAAGTTTATTTAGAAATATACGTACTTTAATGCATGCTCCCTGTAAAGCAATTGCTCCTTGTCCTTCATCTTCAAGAGAGAATTATAACATGAAATCGAAATGAGGGGTGTAGTGGTTTATTTGGGTGGATTATACAACCTTCTCAGAACATGCTGACTGTTCCTGATTGATCTGGGCTCCTTTAAACTCTCCGTTTCCATGCTTTGACCTATAGACTCCCTACTGCACCAAAGTGATTCTTTCCAGCCGCTTCTCTGCCTTGGGGAAAAAAAACCATGGAGTCATAGAGGGATTCTGCAGGAAACAAGTTCCTTGACCACTGAGTCTGAATTGTCTTCCCGCTTGCCGCTCTTGTTACAGGAGTTCTGCTGGATTCAGTTTCAGAGTTCTGTGTTCCCGCTGCTTTCCAATCACTGATTCTTTCCCAGTTAATATCTGGGAACTGAAATCCCGTACAAAAACTGCCAGTGTTTTTACTTATTTTCTTCAGCTTGCTTGTAAGTTCATGGCACACCTCCTGCTGTGTGGCTGCCCCCTTCTTGTTCTGTTCAACATATAAATCCTCACTAATGATTCAATTAATGTTTTATCCCTGGGGATTGTTGCTTTAACCAATTTTGCCATCTCCTCTCCTTGCCTATACCTTTCTCACAGTAATCTAAATGCTCTGTAACCGAGAACATTTAGCTCTCAATCTTGTCCTGTGTTAAGACAACCACAATATCATATGTATTTCCTGTCTAGCAGGCCTCAGCCAGAGTAATAAATAATCTTCTGGAAAAACTCAGTGAGTCCAATGGTATATGTGGAAGGAAAGGAATTGTCAGCATTTCAGGTTGAAATCCTGCTTCATGCAGGGTTTCAACCCAAGATATCAACTGTCCCAATGCAGGGTTTTGATCTGAAACGTTGACAATTCCTTTCCTCCCGTAGGTATTGCACAATTCGCCAAGCCCCCTCCAGGAGATGGTTCATTGCACCAAATACCAGCATCTGCAGTCTCCTGTGTCTCCTTCAGCTCATCTGCCTCCCTCACTATACACCTCGTATTTAGTTGTACGCCAGTAAGTAGAGGCAGACTCCTTTCTCATATCTTCCAACCTTCCTTTGTTCAGCCTTCCAAGCTCTCTCATTAACTTTGTACCTTCCATTTGCATTCTGCCTCTGCCCATTTCGGATCCGTGCTCAGACTTGACAATCCTGCCATTGGTAGCAGGTTTACCACAAGGATATTGGCCCTGACCCTTTTCAGGTACAGCATACCTAGTAGACACAGCAGCCGCATACCCTAGAAATGGTCAGAGTGTCCCAGGGATTTGAAGTTCTGTCTCCTTCACCATGTACTCATTTGCAGAATCCTTCTACTTCTCTTCTCATTGGTACCTGGCATGGAAGTAATCTCAAGATTATTACCTTTGAGGACCTAGGTAGATCAACTAAATGGTCTTTGACCCGAACTGTTTCTCTTTCCATAGATACTGCCTCATCCACTGATCATTTTCAGCATTTTCGTTTTTACTCCCTTTGAGATTCTGCTTTTCAATCTCCTCAGACTCTGCCTTTTGGAATTGCCAAGGATCAAGACCTTCAGTTTTCATCCCCCCCACCTTGAGAATGCCTTGCAGCACCAACTGATATTGTACACTTAGAGAGTCTTGGAACAGGTTCTTCATTTACCACGTCAACGCTGTCATCAAATATTCAACTAGTTGACCCTATATTCTAGAATTCAGCCCATATGCTTGATTCTGGCACCAGGAAAGCAAAGTTCAAGTTTCAAGTTTAAGCTTATTGTCATAGGCATACATACGCCAGACACAAATACACAGCAACAGCTCCGTATATTACAAGCATGACAAACCTAAACCAACAGAAACTTAAATGAACATAAATAATGTACAATTTACATGAAAAATGGACAAAATAAACATTATGATGTTAGAGCCTGTTGAGAGAGAGAGAGATACAAGAAATATATCTGAGGTATTGTTAAGGGTTTTCAGGTCAGTTCACAAACCTGCTGGCCGTGAGGAAGAAGCTGCTTTTGAACCTTGAGGTCTAGGTCTTCAGCTCCTGTACGTCCTACCTGATGGCAGCATTTGAGAAGAGAGTGGAACCTGAACCATGGGGTTCCCCAGTGATGGATCTTGCTTTCCCGGAATCACTTCTCTGAAAGTAGAGACACCTGTTGGCTCCCCTCATGATAGAACCGCTGAGGTTTTCACCTCCCTCCTGGTACAATTGTGCTACCACCTGGGTTCTGGCTGCAATCACCCAGCATAACACTTTATCCTATCATTCTGACAGAATATTGGTTAGAGATCAAGGAGCCCCTAAAAGTCAGTGTTGAGTCTCTGGATCCCCGAGGCAGCAATTCCATTTCTTGGGCGGAAATTTAATTTCTTTTACATTGCATTAAAATGATGAGTGAGGCAGGAAAACTTGGCCTTGGTTGTGGCTGGACTAATTGGTTATGGCAGGAAATCACACTGGAACCTGGTTCAAACCCTGGCTAGAGCCCCTCTATTCCTTGAAGGGCCCAGGGCCGAGTCTTGGCCTAGTCTGTTGCAAATCAACTGGCACCGACCATTCTGGCTCTGTGGAGCAGATGGTAGAGCTGCACCTCATGACTTCAGTGACCCATGTGGAGTTTACAAATTTCTCCCATGTCCACATGGGTTTCTCTGGTTCTCCGGTTTCCTCTCATATCCCAAAGGTGTGCTGATGGATTAATAGGCCACTGTAAGTTATACCTCAAACTGAAGGGGACCTGATGACCATTTAAGAGAGAGAGAGAGAGAGAGAGAATAACATACATGCCCCTAAAGAAAATCTGACTGATGGGATCGCTCTGCCAGGAAGTCGCATTCACCCAATGGACCACATGTTTTCCTTCCATGTTTTTTGAGAAATGAGCCTGGAGCTTCAAGCGTACAAGGACAGACATCTGATTGGTTTTCAGTTCAAAAGGCTGGACTTCGCCATGGGGGCTGTCCGTTCTTTGGGGACTGACCAGAGCTATCCAGGAACTGAAGATTAATATCCTGGATATAACTTAGGATGTGGTTGGCTGCAAAAGCAGGGTAGGAATGAATTAGGTGCTCTTTGATGTACTTGAACATGATTCAAAGTTCAAAGTAAGTTTATTATCAAAGTACATATATGTCACCATATACAACCCTGAGATTCATTTTCTTGTAGCATACTCAATAAATCATAGAATAATAATCATATCAAAATCAATGAAAGCCCACATCAATGTGGGCATTCAACCAGTGTGCGAGACAAATAAACTGTGCAAATACAGAAAGAACAAATTAATAATAATAAATATTGAGAACATGAGACAAGAGTCCTTGAAAGTGCATCCATAGGTTGTGGGAACAGGTCAGTGATGGGTAAGTGAAGTTGAGTGAAGTTACTCACTTTAGTTCAAGAGCCTGATGGCTGAGGGGTAATAATTGAACCCGGTGGTGTGAGTCCTGAGGCTTCTGTGCCTTCTTCCTGATGGCAGCAGTGTGAAGAGAACTTGTGGGGGTCTCTGATGATGAATGCTAATCTCCTGTAATGCTTTGTGTAGAGGTGCTCAATGGTGGGAAGGGTTTTACCTGTGAGGCTGTATCATTTTCTCTCTCACACACACACACACTCACTCACACTCAAACACACCCCCACATAATCAAACACACAGGACTGGGCTGTATCACTTTCTCTCTCACAAACACACACTCACTCACACTCAAACACACCCACACACAATCAAACACACAGGACTGGGCTGTATCACTTTCTCTCTCACAAACACACACTCGCTCACACTCAAACGCACCCCCACATAATCAAACACACAGGACTGGGCTGTATCACTTTCTCTCTCACAAACACACACTCACTCACACTCAAACACACCCACACACAATCAAACACACAGGACTGGGCTGTATCACTTTCTCTCTCACAAACACACACTCGCTCACACTCAAACGCACCCCCACATAATCAAACGCACAGGACTGGGCTGTATCACTTTCTCTCTCACAAACACACACTCACTCACACTCAAACACACCCACACACAATCAAACACACAGGACTGGGCTGTATCATTTTCTGTTCAAGGGCACCGGTGTATCCATACCAGGCTGTGAGGCAGCCAGTCAATAAACTCTCCACCATATATCTTTAGAAGTTTCTAGATATGTGGTGGAGAGTATATGTGTTATAGATACTTGATTAGATGTTTAAGTACAGGAAAGGGTGGAAGAGTGCGTTTTGATTGGATGAGTGCAGGTTGGTGTGTTAATTGCCAGTGTAAATTGCCCTAGTACGTGGGTAAGGAGTAATCCGGGAAATGTGGGGAGAAAGAAATGGGACTGAATGTCAGATGGTCGGCACAGACTCATTGGGCCGAAAAGCCTATTTTACATCTCAACCTGTTGGTGTCGTGTGAGCCCAGCGGGGCAGTGAACGTGTGTTGCAAAGATATTTAAGCTTCTGCTCTGCTGAGCTCTCAATTTTGTTTACTTGTCGGCTCTGCCTGCGTGGTAACGCCCCCTCCTCCCAAGAGATCGGTTTTATTTTTTGTAGCTCTATTAAGCAAACAAGGGTGCTGTTTTCCCCATCCTCCAGGATTGTGAGGTACTGATTTATTTCCAGAGGGGCAAAAGGACACACGGGGCTCAGACATTTGTTTTTCTGAGCTGAGTCATTCCTCGGCTGGCAGGTGTCTGTAGGACTGTGTGGAGAGCCGGTCCCGTCCGCATGGGACGGCTGCACTTAAGGTGTACAGCCCACCCACTGCAGGGCGTTTGCCTCGGCCCCCACGGGGCAGCTCCTCCGCGTCGGCTCACTGACGATGGCTGCGAAGGAAGAAGTGACAGGAGGGAGTGGGAGGGAAGGCAGGAACAAGTCACGAAATGCAGGCGAGAAGATTAACCCCTTCGTCACTCTAAGCCATAAGGTGCCTTTGTGTCTGTGTGCAAAGGCGAGTTTTATTGTGTGTGTAAGCTTTTAAGTGCGTATGTTTAATTGGGTAACTGAATGGGTGTGTGTGTGTATGTGGGGGTGTTTATGCATGTGAGTAGAGGTACTGTATGTGAGTATGAGTCTGTGTATGGATTTGATTGTGATTGTGAATGTGCGTGTAGGTGTGTGCAAGTATGTCAGTAGGTACGTGAGTAAGTGTGAGTTTGTGTCTGAGAATATCTCTGGGTGTGTGTGAATGTGTAAGCTTGTGTGCGTTTGTGAGTGTGTTTGGGTATATGTGGGTGTGTGGGTGTGAATGGATCTGTGTACCCCTGAGTAGGTGTTTGATTGTGTTTGTGAATGTGGGTAACCATACCTGTATGTCTGATTATGTGTGGGTGTGTTTGAGTGTGTGTGTGTGAATTTTTGTAAGACTCTGTGTGTGTGTGTGTGTGTGTGTGTGAGACACAAGACATACAAAATGAGGCCATTCAGCCCATTGAGTCTGCTCCAAGTGTGTGTGCATACCAGTTTGTAGGAACCAGTGTTTGAAGTGGGATTTTCTGGAGAGGGATGCCCAACTCTGTAGGAACTTCCTGCTGCCTCAGGTATTTGATGGCTAGCCAACAGGAAGCTGCAGGAGACTGAACCTGGGTGAGAAAATTGGACAAATCAGGTTCTATCTGCTAGTTCATTTGCTTATCATAAATTATTGGTTACAAGAATGCTGGAGCATGAGGAATAGCATTGAACTGCGAGGGCTAACAACCAATACAAGAAAGGCCTATTCACTCTTTGATTGACAATTGTCCTGGGGGGAGGGGTAATGGATAGTCAAGGGTTGACAAAACATTCAAAGGGAGGAGGTCACTTGACAACACTTCAAGATTAAGCCCAGTCAGGGCTAACAACCAGTGTGAGCTTTTGGTGTCATTTTAGGGGGAGCCTGCCCCATCCTTGGTCACGGAGCACTAACAGCTTGGGAAAGGGACGAGACCTCCCAACCTCCTTAACAATGGGTGCTTCATGACCAGGGACACTGGACAAGCAAGACTGCAGGCAGGCATATTGTGGCCAATTCTGGGCCCTGTTTCAGAAAGGAGTTAACGTGGCGCTAGAGGTGTTACAGAAGGAACGAGGAAAATATTTTCCACCCAGAAGGTGGCAGGCTTTGGAACTTACTGTCTGAAACAGAGGCAGAAGAAGGAAGCCTCACTGCACTTAAAGCAATACTTGGATGTGCACTTGAACATGTCTGTTAAGGTCACATTATAGATATGTTAGCACAATTTTAGGCCAATGGATTAGAGAGCAGTGTCAGTAGTAATGCAACTTTGGCTAAAGGATAGTAATCAGAGAATACAGGGAAATATAAATTTTCAGATTGAAGGAGAATATACAGAAGTGACTACTCGCCACGGGATCATTGTTCTTTTTGAAACGGTTTGGAGTACAGCATTCGAGAAATCATTTCAGACCAAAGAGGAAAGAAAGGGGGACTGATTTGATAGCTCTGTCAAAGAGACAATGGTGCTGTTCGATGCAGTCAATAAATGCATATTTATCAATATAATTTTTAATGTATCAGTATATGCAACAATATAAGGACAACTAGAGGAGCATCTCTCTCTCTGCACCAGAGAATGAGAGAGAAAATGAGAGAGGTTGCTGAAGAGATAAAACTGCATTAGTCATGATCTTTCAGGAACCACTTGATTCTGGCATGGTCCTAGAGGACTGGAAGATTGCAAATGTCACTCCACTCTTTAAGAAGGGAGGAAAGCAAAAAAAATGGAAATTATAGCCCGTTAGCCTAACCTCAGTGGCTGGGAAACGGTTGGAGTCTATTATTAAGGATGAGGTTCCAGGGTACTCGGAGACTAGTGACAAAATAAGTCAAAATCAGCATGGTTCTATAAAAGGAAATCTTGCCTGGCAAATCTGTTAGAGATTTTCAAGAAAGTAACAAGTAGGGTGGACAAAGGACAGGCAATAGATGTCATTTACTTGGATTTTCAGAAGGCATTTGATAAGATGCCACATCTGAGGCTGATTAACAAGATAAATTCCCATGGCATGGGTAGTGGAGTGGCTGACAGGCAGGAGGCAGTGAGTGGGAATAAAGGGGACCTTTTCCAGCCTGTGGCTCGTGGTGTTCCTCAGGGGTCAGTAGCGGGACCGCTACTTTTCACACTGTTTGTTAATAATTTAGATAATGGAATTGATGGCTTTGTGGCAAAGTTTGCTGATGATACAAAGATAGGTGGAGGGGTAGGTCATGCTGAGGAAGCAAAGCGATTGCAGAAGGACTTAGACAAATTGGAAGAATGGGCAAACAAGTGGCAGATGGAATACAATGTTGAGAAATGTATGAAATGTATTTTGGTAAAAGGAACAAAAGTGCAGACTATTATCTAAATGGGGAAAAATTCAAACATCAGAGGTGCAGAGAGACTTAGGAGTCCTCGTGCAAGACTCTCAGAAGGTTAATTCACAGGTTGAGTCTGTGGTAAAGAAGGCAAATGCAATGTTGGCATTTATTTCAAGGGGAATAGAATATAAAAACAAGGAGATAATGCTGGGGCTTTATAAGACACTCGTCAGGCGCACTTGGAGTATTGTCAACAGTTTTGGGCCCTATATCTCAGAAAGGATGTGTTGTCATTTGAGAGAGTCCTGCAGAGGTTCATGAGGATGATTCCGGGAATGAAGAGGTTAACGTGTGAGGAGTGTTTGGCAGCTTTGGGCCTGTACTCACTGGTAATTAGAAGAATGTGGGGGAATCTCATTGAAACCTACTGAATGTTGAAATGACTAGATAGGGTGGATATGGAGAGGATATTTCCTGTGGTGGGGGTACCTAGAACTAGAGGGCACAGCCTCAAAATTGAGGGGCGACCCTTTAGAAGAGATGTAAGGGGGATTTTGTTAGCCAAAGAGTAGTGAATCTGTGGAATGCTCTACAACAGACTGCTGTGGAGGCCAATCTGTGGGTATATTCAAGACGGAAGTTGATAGTTTCCTGATTGGTCAGGGCATCAAAGGATATGGTGAGAAGGCAGATACATGGGGTCGAGTGGGATCCCGGATCAGTCATGTTGGAAAGACGGAGCAGACTTGACATGCTGAATTCTGCTCCTATGTTTTATAGTCTTAATAAGGTTCAGTGTTGACCTCCGTCTTTACATGTTCTCCCTGTGGCTATGTGGGTTTCCTCCAGATACTCCTGTTTCTTCCCACATCCTAAAGATTGGTAGGTTGGTAGGTTAATTGGCCACTGTAAATTCCCCTATTGTGTAAATGAGTGGTGAGATCTGGAGTGGGTTGATGAGAACGGGATTAATGTAAATGGGCAGTTGGTAGTTAGCATGGACTTGTTGGGCTGAAGGGCCTGTTTAGTGCTGTCAGTGATTCCATGACTCTAATAAATTGGCAAAGACTCTAATGTAAAATACAAACTCCAAGATATCAAAATAAAGCAAAGCACCCCCAGAATATCAAAATAAACTGTAATGTAGTGATGTAAACTCTCTCATATCAGTATCAATATTGCTATTGATAATGAATCACTATAAATGTCATTGAATCAATATGAAACCTAATGTAGCAATATAAACTCCAATAAATCAATATAACAGTATAAACTCCAGCACAGCAAGGCAGATCTTTCTGACACATCAGTAATAATCAGTGTATGTTTATAACCTGCATCTCATTGCTATCAACTTCTCTTTTATACTGTATACAGCACTGTATTGCAATATAGCAATTTAATTTTAAAGTGTCTGTGTATCAATGTAAACTCCAGTTTGTAAGCATCCCCTTGTTCCTTTTGTTTCATCCTCTGGCTGTGTTTATTTCTCAAATGGTTAATTCTCTTTCTCCGTATGAATTTTTCAGAAACTAAATTAACACAATTTTAACGTTGAATTGTTTTCCTCTTCTCAGAACCGATACCCACATTTCTCGAGGCTAGTTTGTTCCCTCCCTACATGAGAGACTATTTTCTTAGCTTTGCTAAATGGGATTAATTTATAAAACATAAACTGCTTCCATGGTGTCACATTTCTACATGTCTGCCCTGCTGCTGAGGAGAATGAGTTCTGAACTTGAATCTTGCTCAATGCTTCTGGCCTAGTTCTGCAGTTATAAAGTAAATAAAAACCACTTTCTTACATTAAACATAGCATTTTAAAATAATTGAATTTTAAATCCCGCTCTGTCTTCAGTCCAATAAAAATAAGTTTAATTCCATGACTCATTGCATTTGAATTGCCACAAAAATTCTCCCAATTATATTGCCTGACCACAGAGGAACATCACAACACACACAAAATGCTGGAGGATCTCAGCAGGTCAGGCAGCATCCAGTCAACGTATCGGGCCAAGGCCCTTCTCCAGGACTAGAAAAGAAGGGGGAAGAAACCAGAGTAAAAAGTTGGGGGGAAGAGGAAGAAGATAGGTAGATGGTGATAGGTGAAGCCAGGCAGGTGGGAAAGGTCAAGGGCTGGAGAGGAAGCTGTCTTATCGGAGGGGAGAGTGGGTTATAGGAGAAAGGAAATGATGAGGTGCACCAGGGGGAGGTGATAGGCAGGTGAGAAGAGGTAAAAGGACAGAGTGGAAAATAGAAGAAAACGGGAAGGATTTTTTTACCGGAAGGAGAAATTGATTATCATGTCATCAGGTTGGAGTCTACCCAAACGGAATATAAGTGTTGCTCCTCCACCCTGAGGGCGGCCTCATTGTGGCACAAGAGGAGGCCATGGACTGACATGTTGGAATGGAATTGGGAATGGAAATTAAAATGCTTGGCCATCGTGGAGTTCTACTTCAAGCAAATGTCCATGCACATCAGGATGCTTTGGCATTTGTCTCATTTTTGCAATTTCTCCAGTGTTTTCTTGCCATTAAAACAATGTTAGAGGATCGAGCAAGTCTATTAAAATGTTCAATTCAAAGTCTTTAAAACTTTTCTAATCTTCAGATGCATTGGAATCCCTCTCTGAAACCTCCCCAAGGCCAGAGTTTCTCTTGGATCCTTGGCGTATGAAAGTGCACACGCTTTCACTGGGGTTAGGAAATAAATGTGAATTGATCATTGTGTATCATTAATGTAGAAATTATAAATATCATAACAGCAAACTATGATCAACTTCTCACCAATACACTGCAGTTTCACATGGGTGTAATGTGAGGACTATCAGTTTCTCAAGTCCCAGCCATTCTCATCAGTAGTTGAACTCCATTAGCCAATGATTGTTCCAATCTCAACAAGGTCCTGTCCTGCAAAAATATATTGTTCTGTCTTGAATGTACCTGTATCTTACCTGAATCATACCTGGATCAAATTTGAATCATACTCGAATCATGTTGTATCATACCTGCATCATACCTGGCTTATGAAAAACTAACTTGTCTACCCCTTAAGGTTAGCTCAATAGCACGGCACTTAGAACTGCTGTCACAAAGCTCTAAAGATCTGGGTTTGATCCTGACTTCTTAAGAACTGCAATCACAATTCTAGGTTCTCAAAACACCCTCTGAAACCTGTCATTCCTCCACCCTCCCCTGTTTATGTACTCTGCTTTAAAAGTATTTAGAGACTCTGCTTCCACCACTCTTTGAGGAAGAGAATTCTAATGACTCGTGGCTCAAGATAAGGTCACCTATTAGTCTGTTCATCTTGAATGAATAGGTCTCGATGTCCTCTTATTTTTGTGTGGATGACCCCTTACTTTTAAACAGTTACCTCTACTTATAGACTTTCTCACAAGAAGAACCAACCTCTCCACATCCATCCTGTCAGCACAGGGTATCTTTGTGTTTCATTCAAATCCTTTCTTATTTTTCCAAAATTAGTCAGCCCAACTTTTCTGCATAAGACAATATACCTGAATATTCAGCCAAGGGTTGCCTGACAGATTCTTCCAACATATTGTTGAATGAACATAGGATCACAGATAGGATCACAGCCTGGTATGGACACACCAACCCCTTAAACAGAAAAACTATAAAAAGTAGTGGATACAGCCCAGTTCATCACAAGTAAGGCTCTCCCCATCATTGAGCACATCTACATGAAACACTGTTGCAGGAAAGCAGCATCCATCATCAGAACCCCTGCTACCCAGGACATGCTCTCTTCTCACTGCTGCCATCAGGAAGAAGGTACGGGAGCCTCAGGACTCACACCACCAGGTTCAGGAACCGTTACTATCCCTCAACCATCAGGATCTTGAACCAAAGGGGATAACTTCACTCAACTTCACTTGCCCCATCACTGAAATGTTCCCACAACCTATGGACTCCCTTTCAAAGACTCTTTGTCTTATGTTCTTAATATTTATTGATTATTTATTTATTATTATTATTTCTTTCTTTTTCTATTTGCACATTTTGTTGTCTTTTGCACAATGGGTGAACACCCAAGTTGGTGCAGTCTTTCATTGATTCTGTTATGGTTATTATTCTATAGATTGATTCAGCATATCCACAAGAAAATGAATCTCAGAGCTGAAAACTGTGACATATATGTACTTTGATAATAAATTTACTTTGGACCTTTGAATGGACTGTCCCAGGCAATGTCTCTGGGCTGCGGGTTCAGAGTAGAATTGAAGGAAATGATGGAGGATTGCTGGCTGTTTACAATAGAACATAGAAATCTACAGCACATTACAGGCCCTTCAGCCCACAATGTTGTGCCGACCATGTTACCTATTCTAGAGACTGCCTACAATTTCCCTACCTCATAGCCCTCTATTTTTCTAAGCTCCATGTACAGTACCTATCTAAAAGTTTCTTAAAAGAACCTATTGTATCCTCCTCTACCACTGTCACTGGCAGTGCATTCCACACACCCACCACTCTCTGTGTGAAATACTTACCTCTGACCTTCCCCCTGTACCTACTTCCATGCACCTTAAAACTGTACCCTCTTGTGTTAGCCATTTCAGCCCTGGGAAAAAGCTTCTAGCTATCCACACGATCAACGCCTCTCATCATCTTATACACCTCTGTCAGGTCACCTCTCATCCTCCGTCACTCCAAGGAGAAAAGGTCAAGTTCACTCAACGTATTCTCATAAGGCATGCTCTCCAATCCAGGCAACATCCTCACAAATCTCCTCTACACTCTCTCTATAGTATCCACAAATACTGTGACAATATCAGGAAAAGTTAATTATACTCAGTCGGACAGTCAGCCTCTGCAGAGAGAGACAAACATTTCACCTTCCACATCAGTGCTTTTCCAGACATTGCAACATCAGAAATGGGATAGCCTACTCCTTTTGCAGCCAGGCTAGCTTTGTAGATATAGACCCCTTCAAAGAACTCACCTCAAAGCCAATAAAGTGGAGACATGGAATTCTACTGGCTAATCAGTGTGACAGTGACCTGACAGTATGTATAGTGCAAGTTCCTATTGCACAATTCAAAGTTCAAAGTAAATTTATTATAATTGTACATATGTTGCCATATCCTATCTTGAGATTTATTTTCTTGTACACATCTGCAGGAAAAGTAGAACTACAACGGAATTTCACAAAACACTGTACATAGACAAAGACTGACTAACAACCAATGCGCAAAAACTGTGCAACTAGAAATATAATACTGAGAAGAGGAATTGTAAAGAGTCCTTGAGTGTGAGTTTGTAGGCCATTGATGGGTATAATGCACGCATGTGATTCACGCAGAGCAGGGTGGCAATCGTCTTGCAACACCCGCGGAGGCCTCTGCTGTGAAATTGATTCACGTGCATGTAATTAATCCACTGTGGCTCACAGACAGCCTGAACAGCAGGAAGACCCTTGCACTGCGCTGCTTAAATAGATCATCTATTACATTGTCTTTGTTATCCACAAGATACAGAAGCCATCCAGGGCCTCTCCACTGTAGCTAACACGCCCAACAAATAAGTGCCAAAAATGCCCCATACATTCTAAAAACATTGCAATGCATTAGTAACCTTTAAAATGTTTAGGTTGTCAAAAAGGAAATGATATTAGATGCTCGTGAAACTTGAAAAAAACAATTTATTTTTGTAATTACAAGGTGTGGCTATAACACAAAGTAGGCAGCCAATTTATAGAAGTGGTCAAGAATCTGATCACTATTTTAACTAGACCTGAATGTAAGCATTGCATACAGGAATATTTGTCAGAAAAACATTCAAGATTGGGTGTGGAGTTCAATGTGAGATCACAGATCCACAAAGAACACATCAATGGATAGACATGGACTGAGCTCATTCATGGCTGTGCCAGGGAATCACTCAGAATTAAGCTTATTGACCAGGCATTCAGATTTGTGAATGTGCTGAAATCTGTGCAGCTGACAGACAGACCACCTTCCTTTAGCCTAATTAAAATGGTGCATTTATTATGGTGTGGCGGGGTGGAGCTATGTCTCTACCAAAGGAGGTGTAAGGAACTCCTTCCCTCCGCTAGCCTGCTGGTAACCCTTGGGCAAGGTGTATCACCTGCTTAGCTCCCCGCCCACCTCCGATCAAGGTCACGTGAAGACATGGTGGATGTTTGTATGAGCAACTGGTACAAATCTGGACAGACTGGCAGGCACTCTGTGAGCCACATGGAGAGGATATTGATGGGCTCACAGAGTGCATCACTGATTACATCAACTTCTATGTGGACTGCAATGTTCCGACAAGAACTGTTCTTTGTTATTCAAATAACAAGCCATGGGTGACAAAGGACATTAAAGGCATCCTGAACGCTAAGAAGAGGGCGTTTAGAGATGGAAATAGGGAGGAGCTGAGGGCAATAGAGAGGGACCTGAAAGCCAGGATCAGGGAAGCTAAAGACAGGTACAGGAGGAAGCTTCAGTGGAAACTCCAGCAGAACAACATGAGAGAGGTCTGGGGGGGGGGGGATGAGGACCATCACTGGGTTCTGGCAAACTAGCAACAGAGGAGCTGAAGGCAGTGTGGACAGGGCCAATGAACTTAACCTGTTCTTTAACAGATTTGACATTGTGGCCCCTGCCCAGCCCCCACATGAGCCATCTGTTGTCAGCCCCCAACCAACACATATTCCACTCTCCCCTCCTACCCCTCCTCACAGTCCCCCACCCTGCTCTCATGACTATACCCCTTCCCCACACGAAACCACCATGGTGGGCTTCACAGCTGAACAGGTGAGAAGACAGCTGAAACGTCTCAACCCAAGCAAAGCTGCAGGACTGGATGGTGTCAGTACCAGGGTGTTCAAAGCCTGTGCCCCTCAGCTATGTGGAGTACTTTGCCATGTATTCAACCTGAGCCTGAGGCTCTGGAGGGTTCCTGTACTGTGGAAGACGTCCTGCCTCGTCCCTGTGCTGAAGACGCCGCGCCCCAGCGGCCTCAATGACTACAGACCGGTGGCATTGACCTCCCACATCATGAAGACCCTGGAGAGACTTGTTCTGGAGCTGCTTCGGCCTATGGTCAGGCCACACTTAGATCCCTTCCATTTCGCCTACCAGCCCCGACTAGGAGTTGAGGAAGCCATTGTCTACCTGCTGAACCGTGTCTACGCCCACCTGGATAAGCCAGCGAACACTGTGAGGGTCATGTTTTTTGACTTCTCCAGTGCGTTCAACACCATCCGCCCTGCTCTGCTGGGGGAGAAGCTGACAGCGATGCAGGTGGATGCTTTCCTAGTGTCATGGATTCTTGATTACCTGACTGGCAGACCACAGTACGTGTGCTTGCAACACTGTGTGTCCGACAGAGTGATCAGCAGCACTGGGGCTCCACAAGGGACTGTCCTGTCTCCCTTTCTCTTCACCATTTACACCTCGGACTTCAACTACTGCACAGAGTCTTGTCATCTTCAGAAGTTTTTGGATGACTCTGCCATAGTTGGATGCATCAGCAAGGGAGATGAGGCTGAGTACAGGGCTACGGTAGGAAACTTTGTCACATGGTGTGAGCAGAATTATCTGCAGCTTAATGTGAAAAAGACTAAGGAGCTGGTGGTAGACCTGAGGAGAGCTAAGGTACCGGTGACCCCTGTTTCCATCCAGGGGTCAGTGTGAACATAATGGAGGATTACAAATACCTGGGGATACGAATTGACAATAAACTGGACTGGTCAAAGAACACTGAGGCTGTCTACAAGAAGGGTCAGAGCCGTCTCTATTTCCTGAGGAGATTGAGGTCCTTTAACATCTGCCGGACGATGCTGAGGATGTTCTACGAGTCTGTGGTGGCCAGTGCTATCATGTTTGCTGTTGTGTGCTGGGGCAGCAGGCTGAGGGTAGCAGACACCAACAGAATCAACAAACTCATTTGTAAGGCCAGTGATGTTGTGGGGATGGAACTGGACTCTCTCACGGTGGTGTCTGAAAAGAGGATGCTGTCTAAGTTGCATGCCATCTTGGACAATGTCTCCCATCCACTACGTAATGTACTGGGTGGGCACAGGAGTACATTCAGCCAGAGACTCATTCCACCGAGATGCAGCACAGAGCGTCATAGGAAGTCATTCCTGCCTGTGGCCATCAAACTTTACAACTCCTCCCTTGGAGGGTCAGACACCCTGAGCCAATAGGCTGGTCCTGGACTTATTTCCTGGCATAATTTACATATTACTATTTAACTATTTATGGTTCTATTATTATTTATTACTTATGGTGCAACTGTAACAAAAACCAATTTCCCCCGGGATCAATAAAGTATGATGATGACTATGCATGACTATAAATCACAAGTCCTGTTTATGTGAACGCTGACACCAGGCAGACAATCTCTGAAGAGTATCGATAATGATTGGGGTCACCCGTCTTGTAAAGTCACTGCCCAGAAGAAAGCAATGGCAAACCACTTTGGTAGAAAAATTTGCCAGGAACAATCATGGTCAAAGGCCAAGATCAGCCATATCGTACAACATGGCACACAATGATGATGATGAGCCTTTCATTAAGGGTACACTGGGTCCCAAACACAAGCAGGAGGTGGTGGAGGGAAATCAGAGGCAAGGCTATCTTGCAATAGGAGGCCAAAGAAGGACTGTAACCACTTGAGCCAGCCATCAGTTCACCCAGGAATGACACCCAAACAGTCTCTTCATGGGCAATGTGCCCAAGGCCCAACTGAAGGCAGTGGTGACAGAAATCTGCTACTTTTAGCAGGCAGTGGGTATTTGAACATTCATTCAGAACAAACAGCAGGGGCCCTTGTTCAATGTTATTTTATGTTTTCATGGGCAAAGGGTCTAGATCTTACAATGGCTCCTATAGACATCACTTCCGAAATAAGTGACCTGAGGTTTAAATCATTGTTTGCTCTGTAGGATGAACCTTGGGATACTTTATCAGGATTGACCCAATACATTACATACGAGTTGGATATGGCTAATGGAGGCCCAGATGCAGACTTTATTCCTGATTTATTAAGTGACACACTATTAGATATTAACAGAGGACACGTGAACATATTGTACATCCAGCAAATGGTTATGAATTTGTGAGACAAAAATAAGGGAGAATCTTTTGATCAGATAAGCCATTTTGCTTCATTGGTTAATTAATGACAGTAGATGTTCCTTAAGTAACTACCAAAGCACAAATCTCATGTACTCAGTGTAGTATGCAGATTTTCTCTACGAAGTTTAGTGCAGGCAATTAAAACAAATTTACCTAATAATTAGTCAGCAGTTTCTACTGGACAACACTGCTATTCAGAGTATAAATGCTGTGGGTTAAGATGAAGGCACTGGAATCAGTATGGAAATTGTAGAACTTTGTGGCCATAATGTAACGGTTTATTGCTTGCAATGTTTCTTACTTCTAGATTGATCCTTCCTTTTACTCAAACCCTGGTTTGGTTCTAAATTTTGTGAAGAGATCTCATTCTGTTCCAGTAGATTTCTCAGTGCCCATGTTCTCATCAGATCATCTCATAAAGTTTCCAACAGTGGCTGTCGTTCTCATGGAGATGTTGCCATTTGTAAATAAGCCTATTTGACTTATTTTGCTTTGTTTCTTTTTTCAGCATTTACTCTCTGTCTCATCAGTAAGCACTTCCAAAAGAAGCTGGCTCATTCTTCAATGAATAATTAAATCTGGATCTTGGTAACTGGACTTTGTCCCCTTGCTTTCAGATTTGCCTCCTCATTGTGCCCCATTTACAGAACTTGTTTCACACAAACTGCAACCATGGGTCTGATAATTAATGTTGTAGCCCAGCGCCAGTTCAGTGAGTGGGCTGCGAAATGAATATCTGGACAAAAGAAAACCTTTGCTCAAACGGATTGCAGTTCACAGAAGTCCAGAGCTTTGCCTGTTTCTTTCAATCCAAGTTCATTTTCTGATCAAAAGGACTCAACATCCCAGCACTCAAATGAGTCCTTAAGTACCACTGCCAGCTTCTATCTCCAACATTAATGTTCGGGTCTTCTGCCCCGAGGCTGCAGCAACCAACAACACACGCAGCTTATGGCAAGGTCTGCACACCATCGCAGACTTCAAAGATAAAAATAATGGTGCTGCCAACATCGCTGGCTCTCTCCCAGATGAGCTAAATCTTTTTCACGCTCGGTTCGATGTCGCCAACACTGAGCCCCCGAGAAAGCCGCTGAAGCGACCTGCACCCTGGTCATCTCTGAGGCTGAAGTATGCAGGTGTTTCCAATGAGAGGACAGTCGCAAGGCTGCAGGACCGGACGGCATCCCAGGGTGGGTACTCCAGATGTGGGTCCCACAACTGGATATTTTTAATCCCTCCCTCTCCCTCCTGCTTCAAAACATTCACCATTGAAAGACCCAGGTAATATGTCTAAACGACTGGCGTCCTGTTGCACTCACCTCAATAATAAGCAAATGCTTTGAGAGGCTGGTCTAGGACTACTCCTGCAGTTTGCTACCACCCACACCGGACCCCCTACTATTCACCTACCGACACAACCGGTCGACAGATGACGCAATAGCCACAGCTCTACACATCGTCCTTACACATCTGAAGAAGAAGGATACATATGTGAGAATGCTGTTCTTGGACTACAGTTCAGCATTCAACACCATAATTCCCTCCAGGTTTGACAAGAAGCTCAGAGACCTTGGCCTTCACCTGCCTTGTGCAACTGGATCCTGGACTTTCTGTCAGATTGCCGGCAGGTGGTAAGAGTGGGCTCCCTCACCTCTGCCCCTCTGACCCTCAACACAGGAGCCCCTCAGAGCTGTGTACTAAGCCCCCTCCTTTACTCTCTGTATACCCATGATTGTGTGGTCACCCACAGCTCCAATCTACTAATTAAATTGCTGACGATACTACATTGATTGGCCTTATCTCAAATAAAAATGAGGTGGCCTACAGAGAGGAAGTCATCACCCTGACATGTTGGTGTCAAGAGAACAACCCCTCCCTCAACATCGCAAAATCAAAGGAGCTGGTTGTGGACTACAGGAGGAATGGAGACAGGCTCACCCCTATTGACATCAATGGATCTGGGGTTGAGAAGGTAAACAGCTTTTAAGTTCCTTGGCATAATCGTCACCTAGGATCTCACGTGGTCTGTACATACTGACATACTGCCCATGTGGTAAAAATAGCACAACAGCACCTCTTTCACCTCAGACGGCTGAAGAAGTTTGGCATGAGTCCCCAAATCCAAAGGACTTTCTACAGGGGCACAATTGAGAGCATCCTGACTGGCTGTTTCCCTATCTGGTACGGGAACTGTACTTCCCTCAATCACAGGCCTCTGCAGAGAGTGGTGCGGACAGCCCACTGTATCTGTAGATGTGAACTTCCCTGTATTCAGGACATTTACAAGGACAGGTATGTAAAAAGGGCCCAAAGCATCATTGGGGGCCCTGAGTCACCCCAATCACAAACTGTTCCAGCTGCTACCATCCGGGAAACAGTAACACAGCATAAAAGCCAGGACCAACAGGCTCCGGGACGACTTATTCCACCAGGCCATGAAACTGATTAATACAGGCTAATACAATTGTATTTCTATGTTATATTGACTGTCCTGCTGTACATACTATTTGTTGCAAATTACTATAAATTGCACTTTGCACGTGTTGGTGCGTGGCCAAGTGGTTAAGGCATTTGTCTAGTGATCTGAAGGTCGCTAGTTTGACACTTAACCACACATTGCTCTGCGACAACACCAGTGCCAAGCTGTATGGGTCCTAATGTCCTTCCCTTGGACAACATCGGTGGCGTGGAGAGGGGAGACTTGCAGCATGGGCAACTGCCGGTCTTCCATATAACCTTGCCCAGGCCTGTGCCCTGGAAACCTTCCAAGGCACAAATCCATGGTCTCATGAGACTAATGGATGCCTATACATTTAGACAGAGATGTAATGTAATGATTTTTACTCCTCATGTATATGAAGGATGTAAGAAATAAAGTCAGTTCAATTCAATTATTATGATGAACTGCTCCAAGATAAAGTTCAGTTCAAGAACAGAATCAACCCTACTTTCCCATTCTGGATCCTGTCAATCAATGAGTGATTCTACTTCCTGACTTTCTGATCCACATTCCTTTATACCCCTTCGTTTAACACCAGAGCTACCCTAGCCACATTTCCAATTTCCCTGTCTCTTCTAAGAGCATCATGGAATTTTCACAACTTTGGTCATGTTACAAACATTCCTTCATGTACTGATTATTAAATCATCCCTACTTATGTGTCATTAATTTAAACACATTATTATGAATGTTGTGTGCAAGCTATAAAGAGCCTTCGATTCAGTCTTTATACCATGTTGTCTTCTGAATGTACAGCACTTGTAGGCATACTCTTGTAGGCACATACACTGTCCCATTTGTTTTAATCTTTTCCGTTTTGCTAACACATCATATAAAGTAGAATAATACAGCACCAAAACAGGCCATTTGGCGCACAGTGTGCTGACCATGATTTCAATGTAAACCAATCCCATCTGCCTGCTTATTATCTGTGGCTCTCCACCCCTGTCTGTTCCTGTCTGTTGTATCTGCTTCCACCACCTGCCCTAGCAACACAGAATCCCGTGACTCTCAGTGAACAAAACTTGTGTCATAAATCTCCTTTCAACTTTCCTCTCTCACCTTACTGTAAACCTATGCTTTCTGGTACTAGACATTTCCACCCTGGGAAAAAGACTATCTACCTTATCTATGTTCGTTATTCCATTGTGTCAGCCCTGATCCCCCAATGCTGTAGAGAAAACAATCCAGGTTTGTACAACCACTCCTTATGGCTAACAATCTCAAATCCATGCCATATCCTGGTGACCGCTAAAGCTGAACCTGTAAACAATTAAAGTCGCACACAATACTCCAAATGTGATCTAACAAAGCTACTTACAGATGTAACATAACTTTCCAGCTTTTATACTTGACCTACAAAGGCAAGTGTGCTGTAAGCCTTCTTTACCTCCCCATCTGCTTATGCTGCCAAGATTGCTCTCTATATCTATTCATTACTTACTGAGATTTAGCACAGAGTAGGTTCTTCCGGCCATTCGAGCCACGCCCAGTCTCCATGGATCTCATGCGCCTATCATAGGGACCTTTCTCAATGTTATGTCGATAACATCCATTGCCCTACCCTCATCCTAGTCACCTCTTTGAAAAACTGAATCAAGTTTATAAGACATGAATTCACCCACACATTACAGCCATAATGACTATCCAATCTATGCTTTTCCAACTGTCAGTAAATCCCAAGAAGCTTCTCAGATGATTTCCTTACAACTGAGGTGAGACTCTCCAGCCTATAATTTCCTGATTTGTTTCTATTGCCAGTCTTAAACAAAGGAAGAGCACTGGCTATTCTCCAGTTCTCTGAGATCCCAACTGCAGCTAAAGAAAATTCACAGATCTTCAACAAGTCCCCAGTGATTCTCTCAATAACCTAGTATTGATCCTATCATACCCTCAGGCTTATCCATCTTAATGTTCTTCAAAAGACCCAACACTTCCTCCTTCTTGATATCAACATATCAACAATATGATCTCACTATGCTCCATGTCCTTTCTCCTTGGTGAATACTCTTGCAAAGTCTCATTTAATACCTCACCCACTTGCCTTGACTCCAGGCACAAATTTCACTCTTTAACCTTGAGTGGTCCTGCCTGACTAACTACCCTGTTGTTTTGAATGTATGGATAAAATGTCTCTGATTTCTTTGTAATTCCTCTCACCATTCTAGTGACCCTTTTCGGCCATGGTTCCCTGTTTAAGTTCTGTCCTGCTTCCCTTATGTTCCTTCTAGGCCCTGTCCAATTTCGGCTTCCTAAACTCCCTTTTTATTTTTGCAACTCTCATCATCAAGATGCCTGAACCTTGCCATCCTTGTCTTCCTTCCTCACAAGAATTTGTTGGTCCTGAATTCTGTCAGGCTGACCTTTAAATGACTCCTACATGTCGGACGTACACAGTAACAGCTGCTCCCAATCTACTCTATGTTGGTCCTGACTAATATTGCTATAATATCCTTCTCCTTTGTTACTAACTTGCTAAATTTCTCCTTGCCTGAACAAAGCAATCTATATTTAGTTTCAAACAACAGGAATTCTGCAGATGCTGGAAATTCAAGCAACACACATCAAAGTTGCTGGTGAACGCAGCAGGCCAGGCAGCATCTCTAGGAAGAGGTGCAGTCGACGTTTCAGGCCGAGACCCTTCATCAGGACTAACTGAAGGAAGAGTGAGTAAGGGATTTGAAAGTTGGCAGGGGATGGGGGAGATCCAAAATGATAGGAGAAGACAGGAGGGGGAGGGATAGAGCCAAGAGCTGGACAGGGTCTTTATGTGCTGCTGTTGTGACTCCCGTCTCCCCTTCCCCCACCACCACTCTGCAACCCCGTCTCCCTCAGATCCCATCGTCAGCTCCTGGGCCCTCAGAGGCTCCATCTTCCTCTCACCCCAACCCTCCCATCTCCATTGACACCACCAGCCTCCCCCCTCCCACCTCTGATCCCAGCTCTCATCCATGCCAGGTCTTTAACATCCCTTCCGACCTTCAACTGTCGGAGGCAGAACGCTCTGTCCTCAGTAAGGGATAAGCTTTGTCCTTTGTCCCCCTTCGCCCACACCTCAGCGAGTTCCGCATTCGCCATGATGTGGAACTCTTCTTCTGCCGTCTCCGTCTCCAAGCCTACTTCTTCGGCAAGGACTCTTCCACCCCCACCGATGACCCCCTCTCCCGTCTTCAACCCTCCTCTTCTTCATGGACACCCCGCTCTGGTCTTCTGCCTGCTCTGGATCTCTTTATCGCTAATTGCCGACGGGACATCAACCATCTCGACTTCACTGCACCTTGACCCCATTCCAACCTCACTCCTTCGGAACACTCTGCTCTCCACTCCCTCCGCACTAATCCTAACCTTATTATTAAACCTGCCGATAAGGGGGGTGCTGTTGTAGTCTGGCGTACTGACCTCTACCTTGCCGAGGCACAGCGACAACTCGCAGATACCTCCTCTTATTTACCCCTCGATCGTGACCCCACTAAGGAGCACCAGGCCATTGTCTCCCACACCATCACCGACTTTATCCGCTCAGGGGATCTCCCATCCACTGCTACCAACCTTATAGTTCCCACACCCCGCACTTCCCGTTTCTACTTCCTACCCAAGATCCACAAACCTGCCTGTCCTGGCAGACCTATTGTCTCAGCTTGCTCCTGCCCCACCGAACTCGTTTCTGCATACCTCGACACTGTTTTATCACCCCTTGTTCAATCCCTTCCGACCTATGTTCGTGACACTTCTCACGCTCTTAAACTTTTCGATGATTTTAAGTTCCCTGGCCCCCACCGCTTTATTTTCACCATGGATGTCCAGTCCTTATATACTTCCATCCCCCATCAGGAAGGTCTCAAAGCTCTACACTTCTTTTTGGATTCCAGACCTAATCAGTTCCCCTCTACCATCACTCTGCTCCGTCTAGCGGAATTAGTCCTTACTCTTAATAATTTCTCCTTTTGCTCCTCCCACTTCCTCCAAACTAAAGGTGTAGCTATGGGCACCCGTATGGGTCCTAGCTATGCCTGCCTTTTTGTTGGGTTTGTGGAACAATCTATGTTCCGTGCCTATTCTGGTATCTGTCCCCCACTTTTCCTTCGCTACATCGATGACTGCATTGGCGCTGCTTCCTGCACGCATGCAGAGCTCGTTGACTTTATTAACTTTGCCTCCAACTTTCACCCTGCCCTCAAGTTTACCTGGTCCATTTCCGACACTTCCCTCCCCTTTCTAGATCTTTCTGTCTCTGTCTCTGGAGACAGCTTATCCACTGATGTCTACTATAAGCCTACTGACTCTCACAGCTATCTGGACTATTCCTCTTCTCACCCTGTCTCTTGCAAAAACGCCATCCCCTTCTCACAATTCCTCCGTCTCCGCCGCATCTGCTCTCAGGATGAGGCTTTTCATTCTGGGACGAGGGAGATGTCTTCCTCTTTTAAAGAAAGGGGCTTCCCTTCCTCCACTATCAACTCTGCTCTTAGACGCATCTCCCCCATTTCACGTACATCTGCTCTCACTCCATCCTCCCGCCACCCCACTAGGAATAGGGTTCCCCTGGTCCTCACCTACCACCCCACCAGCCTCCGGGTCCAACATATTATTCTCCGTAACTTCCACCACCTCCAACGGGATCCCACCACTAAGCACATCTTTCCCTCCCCCCCTCTCTCTGCATTCCGCAGGGATCGCTCCCTACGCAACTCCCTTGTCCATTCGTCCCCCCAACCCTCCCCACTGATTTCCCTCCTGGCACTTATCCGTGTAAGCGGAACAAGTGCTACACATGCCCTTACACTTCCTCCCTTACCACCATTCAGGGCCCCAAACAGTCCTTCCAGGTGAGGCAACACTTCACCTGTGAGTCGGCTGGGGTGATACGGTTCTCCCGATGTGGCCTTTTATATATTGGCGAGACCCAACGCAGACTGGGAGACCGCTTTGCTGAACATCTACGCTCTGTCCACCAGAGAAAGCAGGATCTCCCAGTGGCCACACATTTTAATTCCACATCCCATTCCCATTCTGATATGTCTATCCATGGCCTCCTCTACTGTAAAGATGAAGCCATGAAGCCACACTCAGGTTGGAGGAACAACACCTTATATTCCGTCTGGGTAGCCTCCAACCTGATGGCATGAACATCGACTTCTCTAACTTCCGCTAAGGCCCCACCTCCCCCTCGTACCCCATCTGTTACTTATTTTTATGCACACATTCTTTCTCTCACTCTCCTTTTTCTCCCTCTGTCCCTCTGAATATACCTCTTGCCCATCCTCTGGGTCCCCCCCCCCTCCTTGTCTTTCTTCCCGGACCTCCTGTCCCATGATCCTCTCGTATCCCCTTTTGCCTATCACCTGTCCAGCTCTTGGCTCCATCCCTCCCCCCTCCTGTCTTCTCCTATCATTTTGGATCTCTCCCTCCCCCTCCAACTTTCAAATCCCTTACTCACTCTTCCTTCAGTTAGTCCTGATGAAGGGTCTCAGCCTGAAACGTCGACTGTACCTCTTCCTAGAGATGCTGGCTGGCCTGCTGCGTTCACCAGCAACTTTGATGTGTGTTGCTATATTTAGTTTGAAGCCATATTTATGTCCTTCTTATTTGATCTCCTGCCTATTTTCAGTCAAGTCCACAACAGATCACAGGGCTGATTCCAATGTTCCATGAATTGAAAGCCATTTTTTTCTCAATGGGATCTGTGTCACACATTCAACACTCTGATCTTATTGGTACTATGCTAATCATTTGAATCAGGTAGTAAGTTCAGACTTTATTATCTTTGTGATTCTATTTTTTAATTTGGACACCATCTTCTTATATCCCTTCAGCAGAGCCGTCTTCTTCATCCAACCATGGTCACTGGCTCCCATAAGGACCACAAAATCGGGATTGTTTTCCTTCCACTCCAAACTCCTCACTGCTCCTGAGGAGCAATCTTCAACCCAGGCAGCACAACTCTCGGCGGGGGGGGGGGGTACCCACTGACAGGCATCTACACCTGTATCAACAAATATTTACACCCCCCCCGAACTATACTATACCCTATCACCATTATGTTCCCTCTCACTCCCTCCCATGAATGCCTCCCACCCTCTGAACATGGTTGTGCAGTCAGCTTGCCGATCCTCCCAGGAGTCTGTTTTACCCACACAGGCTGCAAAGGACCTTGACATCTCGCTGAGCAAGTCCATGGGCTAAGGCTGCTTCAATACTTCCTCTTGAACTCTCACTGGCTGGAATGAGTAGCAAAGAGCCCATTACGGGATCAATTAAACCAGTCGAGTAATAAATTCACCCGTATTCTATTTTCTTCCTATGTTATCAGACGCATGCAGGGCTTTTAATGTTGTAGGATGCATAGTACATCCCTAAGCAGATGGGAAATCCAGGATGCTTCCCGTATCCTGGATAATAAAACATGCAGGAAGTAACAAAGCTTCAGAATCTGGAAGCTTTGACCTCAGAGCTGAAGGGCATGCAGATAGAGAGGGAATGGGTGAGCACCGGACGGACTCGCCAGCAGAGAGGCATGCAGGTAAAACAGGAGGGAGCCCTTGCTCTTGTTATTAGGGAAACCACATGGCTTCTTTTTGACTATTTATATCAGCCCACTGCTGGAACTGAAATTGAAGCACAGGCTTGCAAGAGAGGACAGACGACATCAGACATGGAGAATAGCAGCTTGCATCTTTATCAGACATGGGGAAGCATGCAAATACAGGGAAGTACTCTGAAAATGCTGTAAAAATCCATATAACTGATTGCTGCAATCGAGCAGCATACTTACCCCACGGATGATTGCAGGAATGACGGCCGCAGTGAAGTTAATAGTGCACTGCAATAAATGGCCGGAGTAATCCACAAGTATGATACAGCAGCCATTGCTAAAGGAAGGGCAGGAGCAGCTTTTAGATATGAGAGTTGAGCGGGGTGAAATAGGAGGAGGTGTAGCTATAACAGTCAAGGAAACAAATGCAGCAAAGAAGCAGGTTAGCATTGTGCAAAGGCCAACAAGTGATGTGTGTGGGTTGAATGGAGGAATAAAGAATGGACAAGCATGCAGATGGGAGTCTAGTAAAGGCCCCATGACATCAGAGGAAGGCAGAAGAGCCGTTACACATGCAAATTTCTGAGAAATGCGAAAATAGCTGGCACAGTAGCAGGGGATTTCAGCTTCCCTAGTGCAACTGGGACAGAAAATGCAGTACTGTGACAAGAGACCTAGGTGAGGATGGTTAGGACCAAAGTGCTGGAGTATCCGAGAATGGATTCGGGACATGAATGGAGACTAAATGAAGACAGGGTTCAAAACCAGATGCTAGATGAGAACTCAAAGTAGAGCTGACAAATGAGCCCGGACCTCAGGTTAGGCACTCTGAAACACTGAAACCCTGGCGCCAAAACATGGCCGCCAATTAGCGGAGCGGACCTGAATCTTCAAAGGTGCCGCACCAACTATCGATATTCTGGGGAATCGGAGCATCGAAACACCAGCAGGCGGTGCAGTTGGGTGCGTATTGTAACAAGTACAGAGCATAGGGGAAAAATTTGGCAAATTATTTTATTATCGTCACATGTAAAACTATGTCATCCATACACATCATTTCAACACACCAGTACATTGAGGTTGTAAAAGGGTAAAGCAATAACAGAATGCAGAATAAAGTGTTACAGTTACAGAGAAAGTACAGTGTAGTAACAAATTATATCGTGAGGCCAATATACCATTTTGTTAGATGTAGAATTCTTGAAATAAATTCATAAGACCATTATTAAATTGTAATTTGCAAGCTCAAAGTTCAAAATAAATTTATTATCAAAGTACATATATGTCACCATATACTACCCTGAGATTCATTTTTCTGTAGGCATTCGCAGTAAATACAAAGAAACTCAAAAGAATCAATGAAAAGGCGCACACAAGACGGACAAACAACCGGTATGCAAAAGACAGCAAACTGTGCAAATACAAAAAAAAACTACAAACAGAATAATTAATATAAATAAATAAACAATAAATATTCGAGAACATTAGATGAAGAATCCTTCAAAGTGAGTCGTAAGGTTGAGGGAGCAGTTCAGTGTTGGGGCGAGTGAAATTATCCCCTCTGGTTCCAGAGCCTGATGGTGAGGGGTATTATCTGTTCCTGAACCTGGTGATGTGGGTCCTGAGGCTTCTCTACCTCCTTCCTGATGGCAGCAGCGAGAAGGGAGCATGGCCTGGGTGGTGGTGGGGGGGGGGCGGTCCTCGGTGATAGATGCTGCTTTCCTACCACACCGCTCCTTGTAGATGTGCTCAGTAGTAGGAAGGACTTCTTGGTGATGGACAGAACTTACTCTCAGGGCATTGTGGTAAATGCATCAATTTGGTAGGTTGGTGCAGGAGAAGATACACTTCATATGTTTATGTTCTTGGTTAGAGTATTGTTTGCATTACAGATCCAATAAGCTTAGACCACCTCAAATAACTGTCGAGCACCTCAGCTCTATCCACAAAAAGCAGAATTTTACAGTGTCCTACCAGTTCAATTCCTATCCCCATTCTCATTCCAACATGTTAGTCCATGGCCTCCTCTTCTGCTATGATAAGGCCACCCTCAGGTTGGAGGCAACACCTCATATTCCATCTGTGTAGCCTTCAATCTGATGGCAGGAATGACAATTTCTCCAACTTCTGGTGAGATATTTTCCCCTCCCCCCCCTTTCATCTCCCAACTCTGGCTTCTTACCTTTTCTCCCCCGGAGGCTCTTCTCCTCCCCTTTCTCCCACGGTCTGCTCTCCTCTCCTATCAGATTCCTTCTGCTCCAGCCCTTTACCTTCTCCACCCATCACCTCTCAGCTTCTTACATCATCCCCCTTTCCCCACCCACCTGGCTTCACCTATCACCTTTTAGCTTTTACTCCTTCCCCTCCCTCCCCCTTATTCTGGCATCTTCCCCCTTCCTTTCCATTCCTGATGAGGGGTCTCGGCCTGAAATATCGACTGTTTTCATTTCCATAGATGCTGTGTGACCTGCTGAGTTCCTCCAGCGTTTTTTTTTTGCGTGTTGCTCTGGACTCCCAGCATCTGCAGGATCTCGTGTTTATAACCTGAATAAACTGGGGTGTTTTCTTGGTGTTCCATGTCTAAGTGAGTTGCAGTGATGCTGAGCCTGGTATATCATTATACACTGTGGTGCACTGTGAAGATCTCACAAAATCTCAGGGTGGCGATGAGAGTGGATGCCTGCTGTGAACTGGAGTTGCTCAAAGGGAAACTATTGAGCCTGCAACTTACAAAAGCACAGCAAAGGAAAAGAGTAAATCTCTTAACACTAGAGCAAGAAACAGGACACAAAGAGAGCCTGTAGTGGCAGCATCGGTGGCTTCTGCATTAAGACCTGGTAAGTGAGGGACAGGGTTGGCGAAAATGAGATCTACCTTGTTATGATCTTGCACCTAATTGTTTACCTACACTGCACTCACTCTGTAACTGCTACACTTTATTCTGCATCGTTGTGAGTTGTATTCTGTATACATACTTTGATAATAAAATGTACTTTGAACTTTGTTTTACCTTGTTCTAGCTCAATGCACTGGGTAATGATTTGATCTGTATGAACAGTAAACAAGACAAGCTTTTCACTCTATCTCGGGACATGTGACAATAATAAACTCATTCCAATTCAAAACCTGATAACTGCAGTAACCCATTAAGCTGGAAAACCACATGCCTCCAGATAGCAAGAGGTCCTCCTGTAGACATCAGGGAAGACCATAGGACATAGGAGCAGAATTAGGCCATTCAGTCCATCGAGTCTGCTCCGCCATTCCATCATGGCTGGTCCCGGATCCCACCCAAACCCCATACACCTTCCTTCTCACCATAACCTTTGATGCCCTGACCAATCAGGAATCTTATCAATTTTCACTTTAAATATACCCAAGGACTTGGCCTCCACAGCTGTCTGTAGCAGGGCATTCCAAAGATTCACTATTCTCTGGCTTAAAAAGAACCCTCCTTACCTCTATTTTAAAAGGTCACTCCTCAATTTTGAAGTTGTTCCCTCTAGTTCTAGATACCCCCACCATAGGAAATATCCTCTCCACATCCACCCTAGCTAGTCCTTTCAACATTTGGTGGGCTTCACTGAGATCCCCTTGCATTCTTCTAAATTCCAGTGAGTACTGGCCCAAAGTTGCCAAACGTTCCTCATATGTTAACCCCTTAATTCCTGGAATCATCCTCATGAAACTCCTCTGGATTCTCTCCAATAACAACACATCCTTTCTGAGATATGGGGCCCAAAACTGTTGGCAATACTCCAGGTATGACCTGACTAGTGTCTTATAAAGCCTCAGCATTATCTTCTTGTTCTTATATTCTATTCCCCTTGAAATAAATGTCAACACTGCATTTGCCTTCTTTACCACAGACTGAACCTGTAAATTAACTTTCTGGGAGTCTTGAACCAGTACTCCTAAATCCCTTTGTACCTCTGATGTTTGAACCTTCTCCCCACTTAGATAATAGTCTGCACTATTGTTCCTTTTACCAAAATGCATTATCGTATATTTCCCAACACTGTATTCCATCTACCACTTTTTTGCCCATTCTTCCAATTTGTCTAAGTCCTTCTGCAATCACGTTGCTTCCTCAGCACTACCTACCCCTCCACCTATCTTCAGATCATCTGCCAACTTTGCCACAAAGCCATCAATTCCATTATCTAGGTCATTGACAAACAATGTGAAAGGTAGCGGTCCTAATACTGACCCCTGAGAAACACCACTAGACACTGGCAGCTAACCAGAAAAGGCCCCCTTTATTCCTACTCGCTGCCTCCTGCCTCTCGGCCATTCCTCTATCCATGCCAGTAGCTTTCCTGTAATGCCATGGGATTTTATTTTGTCAAGCAGCCTCATGTGTGGCACCTTATCAAGTGCTTTCAGAAAATCCAGCTAAATGATATCCACTGCCTCTCCTTTGCCTTCTTTGTTACTTCCTCTAAGAACCCTAGAAGAATTGCCTGGCAAAATTTCCACTTGCAGAAACCATGCTGACTTTGACTTATTTTATCATTAGTCTCCAAACAACCTGAAACCTCATCCTTAATAATGGACTCCAACACTTTCCCAACCACTGAGGTTAGGCTAACTGGCCTATAATTACCTTTCTTTTGCATTCCTCCCTTCTTAAAGAGTAGAGTGACACTTGCAATTTTCCAGTCCTCCAGAACTATGCCAGAATCAAGTGATTCTTGAAAGATCACAACTAATGCACCTGCTACCTCTTCAACAACCTCTTTCAAAACTCTGGATGTAATCCATCTGGTCCAGATGACTAATCTACTTTAAGAACTTTCAGTTTGCCTTGCACTTATTCCTTTGCAACAGCACTCCTGCTCCCTGACACTCACGGACCTCTGGCACACTGCTGGTGTCTTCCACAGTGAAGACTGATGCAAAGTACTTAAGTTCATCCACCATTTCTTTGTCCCCCATGACAACCTCACCAGCATCATTTTTCTAGTGGTCCAATATCAACTCTCACTTCCCTTTTACTCTTTATATAATGGGAAAAAATTAGTATCCTACTTTATATTATTTACTAGTTTGCCCTCATATTTCATCTTTTCCCATCTTGGGGCTTTTTAGTTGCCTTTTGTCGGATTTTAAAAGCTTCCTAATCATCCAACTTTTCATTCACTTCTGTTACATTATATGCCTTCTCCTTGGTTTTTATGCTGTCATTAACTTCCCTTCTCAGCCACAGTTGCTACCCTTGCGATTTGAGAACTTCTTCTGTGGGACATGTCTATCCTGCACCTTGTGAATTATTACCAGAATCTTCAGCCACCTCTGTTATGCTGTCATCCCTGCCAGTATGCCCCCCCAATCGACCTGGGCAGGCTCCTCTCTCATGCCTCCCTTTATTCCCTTTATTCCATTGCTATACTGATACATGTGACTTCAACTTCTCCCTCTTAAATTGCAGTATGAATTCAATCATATTATAATCACTGCCTCCTAAGTGTTCTTTTACCTTAAGCTCCCTAATAAAATCTAGATTATTACACAACATCCAATGTAAGATAGCCTTTCCCTGAGTAGGCTCAAGCACAAGCTGCTCTAACTAGCCATCTCATAGGCATTCAACAAATTCTCTCTCTTGCGATCCAACACCAACCTGATTTTACCAATCCCCTTGAAATCCCCCAATACAATTGTGACATTACCCTTATTACATACCCTTTCCAACTACCTTTACAATCTTAATCCCCACATCTTGGCTACTATTTGGAGGCTTATATATGATTCCCATAAAGTTTTTTTTTCTTTGGGGTTTCTTAACTCCATCCACAAAGATTCAATATTCTCTGACCCTATGTCTCCTCTTTCTGAAGGTGTAATTCCATCTCTTACCAACAGAGCCACACCACCGCCTATGCCCTCCTGCCTGTCCTTTCAATACAAAGTATATCCTTTGACGTTAAGCTCCCAACTATGGCCTTCTTTCAACCATGACTCAGTGATGCCCACAATGTCATGTCCACCAACTTCTAATTGCACCACAAGTTCATCCACCTTATTCTGAGTACAGCACCTTCAGTCCTGCATTCTTCGCCCTTCTGAATTTTGCCTGTGTGGTACAATTTAACTCTTTGCACTGTCTACATTTGTACTTCCTTACATCCATGCTACACCATCATCTGCCTGTAAACCTGCTGGCTCATCCTCAGCTCTATCAAACTGGTGCCCATCCCCCTGCCATAATAGTTTAAACCACTCCCAACAGTCCTAGCAAACCTGTCCGCTAGAATATTGGTCCCCCTCGGATTCAGGTGCAATCCGCCCCTTTTGTACAGGTCACACCTGCCCCAGAAGAGATCTCAATGATCCCAAAATCTGAATCCCTGCCCCCCGCTCCAATTCTTCAGCCACACATTTATCTGCCACCTCATTCGATTCTTGTGTTGGGCATGTGGCAAAGTGGTTAAGGCATTCGTCCAGTGATCTGAAGGTCACTAGTTTGAGCCTCAGCTGTGACAGTGTGTTTGTGTCCTTGAGCAAGGCACTTAATTACACATTGCTCCAGTGTGTGCGAGGAGTAGCACCCCACACAGACTTCCAATCTGCACCTTGTAAGGCATGAAAATGCCCGACGCAGACCTCTCATGGTCTGAGTCAACGCTCCCTTCCCTCCCCTCCCCATTCTATTCCTGTCCTCATTGTTGCGTGACAAAGGCAGCAATCCTGAGATTACTACCCTTGAGGTCCTGCTTCTCAACTTCCTTCCAAAGTCTGTGTATTCAGATTTTAGGACCTCCTCCCGTTTTCTGTGTCGTTGGTACTGGATGAACTCCTCCGTTGATAGTTATTGGGCTGAACTGTGTACACAACTCTCTGCAGTTTCTCGTGGTCATGGGGAGAACCGTTGCCAGACTAAGCTATGACATATTCGGATAGGACACTTTCTATGGTGTGTTGATAAAAACTGGTGAAGGTCCAGGAGGATATGACAAATTTATTTAGCCTCCAGAGGAAGGAGAAGCACTGGTGAGCTTTCTTGGCCATGGCATGCATGTGGTCGGACCAGACTCCTGATGCTGTTCACTTCCAGAAATCTGAAGCTCTCAACCTCAGCAACATCGATGTAAACAGGAGCAGGTGCAACCCCCCCCCCTTCCTGAAGTCAATAACTAGCTCTTCAGTTGTGCTGACATTAGAGGAAAGGATGTTGACTTGACTCCATGTCACTAAGTTCTCTATATCTTTCCTGTACCCTGACACATCATTATTTGAGATACGGTATTAGGGTGGGAGTTCCAGTATCTAAAATGAGCAGTGATGATGGATCAGTGATATATTGCCAAGCTGACAGGCTATTAACTTGCAGGGAAATCTACAGAAGGTGCTCTTGGTGCTCTTGACTTTGGGGGTAGATATTGCAGGTTTGGGAGGTGTAATTGAGTAGTCTAGGTGAGTACATTTATGGTTTTCTCCACAAATGGTTCACACTGCAGTCTCTATGCAGCAGCAGTGGGGTGGGATGGGGATGTAACTGCACTCAACTGGACAAGCAGAGAATATTCCAAAAGCCTCCCAAAAGCCTTGTAAATGGTAGAAAGGCTTTACAGTGTCAGGAGGTGAGTCGCCTCTGACCTGCTCTGAGAGGCACAGTATTTATCTTACTGGTTCATCAAGGGGATCCCAAGGACCTTGATGTGAGAGACTCAACAATGTCAATGCTATTGAACATCAAGGGTAGACAGTTAGACTCTACTTGTTGAAGGCGGCCTTTAGCTGCTGCATCCATAGCACAAAGTTTACTTTTTAGTTTTACAGCCCATCAATTCATAGTCATAACAGCACAGAAGCAGACCCTTCAGCCCAAATGGTCCTGGCAACTAAGATGCCCATCCAAGCTAGTCACAGTTGCTCGCATTCAGATGATAACCTTCTGAACATTTCCTGTCTGTGTACAATAAAAACAGGAGCCGATGTTGACCAGTTAGACCCCAAAATCTGGTAAGATGATGACTCATCTAACCGTATTCAACATTACTTACACCCATCCTCCCCATATCCCTCACTCCTTTGTAGCTCAATCATCTGTCAACTTCTGTTATTAACATGTTCTGTGACTCTGCCTACTTACATCTCTGGCTGGAGCATTCCAGAGATTTGCAACACATTGAAAGAAGAAATTCTCTTTCTCTCCATCTTAAGTAGGTACGAACATAGAAAACCTACAGCACAATACAGGCCCTTTGGCCCTCAAAGTTGTGCCAAACATCCCAACCTTAGAAATTACTAGGCTTACCCATAGACCTCTATTTTTCCAAGCTTCATGTAACTATCCAAAGGTCTCTTTAAAGACCCTATTGTATCCGCCTCCACCACCGTTGCTGGCAGCCCATTCCACGCACTCACCACTCTCTGAGTACAAAAACTTACCCCTGACATCTCTGTACCTACTCCCCAGCACCTTAAACCTGTGTCCTCTTGTGCTAGCCATTTCAGCCCTGGGAAAAAGCCTCTGACTATCCATACGATCAATTGCTCTCATCATCTTATACACCTCTATCAGGTCACCTCTCATCCTATGTCACTCCAGGGAGAAAAGGCCAAGTTCACTCAACCTGTTCTCACAAGGCATGCTCCCCAATCCAGGCAACATCCTCGTAAATCTCCTGTGCACCCTTTCTATGGCTTCCACATCTTTCCTGTAGTGAGGCAACCAGAACTGAGCACAGTACTCCAAGTGGAGTCTGACCAGGGTCCTATATAGCTGCAACATTACCTCTCGGCTCCTAAATTCAATCCCACGATTGATGAAGGCCAATACACCGTATGCCTCCTTAACCACAGAGTCAACCTACGCAGCTGCTTTGAGCATCCTATGGACTCAGACCCCAAGATCCCTCTGATCCTCCACACTGCCAAGAGTCTTACCATTAATACTATATTCTGCCATCATATTTGACCTACCAAAATGAACCACTTCACACTTATCCATTTACAGGAACCCAACGCCAATCCCAGTTTCATTCTCCACACGTTCCCATCAGCTCCCCCCAGATTCTGCCGCTCTGCTACTCACCTACACACTACAGCAGCCAATTAACCTCACAACCGGTACTTGCTTGGATGTTGGACAAAACCAGAGCACACAGAGGAAACACGCAGACTGAGAGAAAACGCAGGCTCCAAGAGACGGCACCTGGGGTTCAGATACTACAAGGCAACAGCTCTATGAGCTGCACCACTTTGTCCTCTAAGTTGCATCAAACGTTAAATGCTTTTTAAATTCCATGCTCGTTGCGATTAAAAACCAATGTTCCTTTAACATTCTTAATTACTCGTTGTACCTATATTGCTGTCTGCAGTGTTTAGCACACGAGGACCCAGATTCCTCCGTACTGCAACATTTATAGTCTAACACCATTCAAGTAATAATTTTCTTTTTTATTCTTCCAAATTTTATACTCCATCTGCCAACTTCCTGCCTACACTAATCCATATCACTGTACAGATTCTTTGTTGTCTCTTCCTCTTACTAACCCATTTATCTTTGTATCTTTAGCAAATTTTGCCTACACAAAGCCCGTCCCTTCATCCAAGTCATTAACTAGAATGCAAATAGTTAAGGCTCCAACGCTGACGTTTGTGGCTGCTCGCTAGTTACTAATTTGCCAACGTAAAAATTAACCATTTATCCCAAATCAGTTTTGTTACCTGGCTATCCCTTGACTCATGTTGGTAGATTGCCTCAATTCTGTGTAGTAACCTTTCAAGTGGCACCTTTCTAAATACCTTCTGGAAATCCAAACACACCAGCCTTTAGCTGAATTAGTTTAAGGGGCAGTGACTTTATGTGCTGTATTTAATGCACCATTTAAAGACAGGTCTCCAGGAGGTGAGAGCTGTAACCACATCCTGCAATACTCCATATCTGAAAAGCAATGGGCTGGCTTCCTCCTGCCTGACAACCCCATCTCACACTCATCTTGGAATACAAAGGAATACAGAAGTGCGAGGGTTCAGTTCCTGCCCATCCTGCAGCATCACTGTTTATCATTGTTCCGACCATCGACGAAGTTCTGTAATGCCCCTTTTAAGGGAAGACATGCCCTTCACTAGAGGGCCCATTACTCAGCAATCTTGGGGGCGCATCACTCTGTGATGGGAGATTGTATCTTCACTAGACAACAGGTTATCCTGTGATGAGGAAACATACCTGGAACTTGGGAGAACGTTACTCTGTAATAGGGGATTGTGCATGAACCTAGTGGGTACATTTCAGAATCAGAATCAGATTTAATTGCACTGCCACATGTCATGAAATTTGTTATTTTGTGGAGCAGTACATTGCAATACATAATAATAAAAAACCATAAATTACAAGAAATATATAAAACAAGCAGTGCAAAAAGAGAGAAAGAAGAAAAAAATAGTGATGTAGGTTACATGGGTTCATTGTCCATTCAGAAATCTGATGGTAGACAGGAAGAAACTCTTCCTGAAATGTTCAGTGGGTGGCTTCAGGCTCCTTTACCTCCTCATTGATGGTAGCAATGAGGGTGATGGGGGGGGTGGTCTTTAACGATGGATGCTACTCTCTTGAGGCATTGCTCCTTGAAGATGTCCTGAATGCTAGGGTGGCTAGTGCCCGTGATGGAGCTGACTGAGTTTAAAACTTTCTGCAGTTTTTTTCCCCGATCCTGTGCAGTGGCCCCCTCCATACCAGGTGGTGATGCAACCTCTTGGAATAGTCTCCACAGTACATCTGTAGTAATCTGCAAGGGTCTTTGGTGACATATCAAATCTCCTCAAACTCCTAATGAAATACAGCTGCTTCATGCCATCTTTGTAACTGCATCAATGTGTCCGGCCCAGGATAAACCCTCAGAGATGTTGACTCCCAGCAACTTGAAACGCTCACCCTTTCCCCACTGCTGACCCTTCAATGAGGACTGCTGTGTGCTTCCTTGACTTCCCCTTCCTGCAGTCCCCTATCAAGGTCTTGCTGACGTTGAGTGCAAGGTTGTTATACAACACCACTCAACCGGCTGATCTATCTCACTTCTGTACACCACCTCGTCACCTTCTGAAATTCTGCCAACACTGGCAAACTTATAGATGGCTTTTGAGCTGTGCCTAGCCACGCAGTTGTGGGTGTGGAGAGAGTAGAGCAGTGGGCTAAGCATACATCCTTAAGGTACAACAATGTTGATTGTCAGCAAGGAGGAGATGTTATTTCTGATCCGCACTGATTGTGGTCTCTGGTGAGGAAGTCAAGAATTCAGCTGGAGGTACCGAGGCCCAGGTTTTGGAGCTTGTTGATTTGTACTGAGGGGATGATGGTGTTGAATGATGAGGTGTAATTAATAAAGAGCAGCCTGATGTAGGTTTAGCTGTTGTCCAGGTGATCGAAGGCTGAGAGGAGAGCCAGTGAGATTGCATCTGCTGTCGACCTATTGTACTGATGGGCAAACTGTAGCAGGTCCAGGGCTTTGTTTAAGCAAGAGTTGATTCTGGACATGACCAACCTCTTAAGGCACTTCATCCAAGTAGATGTGATGGAATTGGGCAATGGTCATTGAGGTAGCTCACCCTGCTCTGCTTGTGCACTGGCTCTTTTGAAGCAGGTGGGAACCTCCAATTTCAGCAGTGGGAGATTAAAGATGTTCTTGAACGCTCACGCCAGTTGTTGTCACAGACTTCATTGTTTTTGAAAGTATTGCTTCCTCAGAAATATTTTTTGTTTATGATAGACCGCTTGAAGTTGAACACAAATATGATTTCGACTACTGTACTTGTATCATGGAGGAATTTGGAGAAACAAGAAATTAACTTTTATTGAATATAATGCATTTAATTGCATAATGGTGCTGATACTTCGCAATTTTTCAACTAAGCTAAAAATGTTTTGTTGATGACGTTCATTTGTACTCTGTCTCTGAGGCTTCTTGCTTCAGAGTCCAACAATAATCGACGTCCTTGAATGCCTTCCATGCAATTTTCTCCGGTCCCACTAGAAGATCTTTGAACTGAACTTGATGATCTGTTTGATTTGTGGACCAACAAGAATGCCTTGCTTAAACTTGGCATCATTTATTCTGGGAAACATCTGTCTCAAATATTGAAGTCCTTCACCTTCCTTGTTTATCACATCCACAACATTTTTCACAAGCGCCCGTCCTTTATGAAGAAGAGACAAAAATAACTTTGTTGGATTAACAAGTGGCTTATGTGCCACACTTTTCTGCCCTGGAACCAACTGCTTACAGAGTGGCCAATCCTTTTAATGTGATCCATGTAATGGGATTCTTTAGCACAGCTGTTCCATTCACAAATGAAACAACAGTATCTGGTGTATCCGAGCCACGTTCCTAGTACTCTCAGATCACCACAGATGTTCCAGTTGTAGTTGCTCTTCTGTATGTGTTTCAACAAGACTTTCAAATTTCAGTAGTTTTCTTTCATGTACTGGATAGCAAATTGGTATCGTAGGGTCGACATTGTCGTTGTGCAATAGCACAGCTTTCAGACCTAGCACTGAAGAATCAATAAAAAAGACGCCATTATTGGGGGTCATGCAGGCAACCCAAAGCATGCCCAGGCATTCCTGGACAGGATTGAAAACTTTTCAGTTTATATTGTGGGCAACGTTTTAATTGAATCACAAACTAGAGAAAATCTGCAGATGCTGGAAATCTGAGCAACACACACAAAATGCTGGAGGAACTCAGCAGGCCAGGCAGCATTCGGCCCAAAACCTCGATTATACTTTTTTCCCATAGATGCTGCCTGGCCTGCTGAGTTCCTCTAGCATTTTGTGTGTGTTGCTAACATTTTAATTGACTTGAATTATGAATTGAAATAACTGTTATCTGTCAAGTAGGGGACCGTGCACAATCCTAATTTGATGGAGACAGACGTGAGTGCACGGCAGAACATCTGGAAAAGTTCTGAAATGCTACCACTGCTGTTGTGTGGTAACTGGAATCTCAGGAGCTGAAGGCCTCGAAATCCTCGGCTTTGCGTGTTTCAGTGGCCAGGAGAGGTCGAAGGCACTCGGCAGAGGATGGAGCTCGGGAGGCTGTATCGGAGAGGCTGCCCGGAAGCTCGGAGTTTTCGGACGGATGGACTCAGGGTCGGCTGGGGTCGGCTGCTTCCAAGGTATCGGCAAGTTGACGGTGCCTGGAGATTTATGGCAGAGAGTTTCTCCCTTTTGCCGCCTGCTATCGGGGATTCAGGAGTCGATCGACTCAGGACTTTGAGGCTATTTTTTTTTACCGTGCCTATGGTCTGTTCTTTATTAAATTATGGTATTGCTTTGCACTGCTGTAACTATATGTTATAATTATGTAGTTCTGTCAGTGTCAGTCTTTGGCTTGTCCTGTTTTCTGTGATATCACTCCAGAGAAACATTGTGTTATTTCTTAATGCATGTATGCATTTCCAAATGACAATAAAAGAGGACTGAGTGTTCTCATAATCTAAATATAGGGGATTCCAAATAAATGGTGCAGTTCAGGGAAATTTCATGCTGACTTTCATGATCAGCAGCCCAAAATCCAAAAGGTACACCCAAAAGTATTCAGGAATCTAAATCTTTGTTGTCTGGCGTTTTCAGTGCCCAGCTAGGTACACCATCAAAGCCTGACGCTTTGCAAAGTCTCACCCGCTTGAAAGATACTCCGAGACGGTGATCATAGGGGAATCAGACGCTGCAGAGATTCACACTTGTGTAGTTTCATTCTGCCTTTCAAATCATGTATAAAATATGTTGAGCTCGTCTGGGAGTGAAACATCACAGCCTTTCGTGGTGTTAAGTTTTGATTTGCAGGAAGTAATGGCCTGAAAATCCTGCCAGAGCTGATGTGTATCTGATTCCATCTCTAACCTCCATCGGAATTGTTTTATTGTTCTTAAAATAGCCTTCCATGGGTCATAGCTGGACGACTTGTATAGTTCTGGATCTCCAGTCTTGACTGCCGCAGATCCAGTCCTCAGCAGACTATGAATCTTCACGTTCATCCATCGCTTTTTGTTTTGGTATGTCCATTATGTTCTCAAAGGCACACGCTGAACCATACAGGTCTTGATGAAGTTGGTAACAATTGTGGTGCATTCATTCAGATTTGAGGATGAGTCCCTGAATACTGATTCACAGCAATCCTGTAAATGCTGTTCCACCTCCCTTGACCATATCTTTTTGGGTCTCACCACTGTTGCTGCGGTCCTTAGACTCTGCGGGAGCAGAAGAACAGCTGGGTCATCAGACTTTCCAAGTTGCAAGCATGGGATGTCACAGTAAGCACTCTTGATGGTGGTATAATAGTGGTCAAGTGTTTCAGCTCCTCTGGTTCCACAGGTGATATATTGTTCAGAGACTTCTTCAAGCTGACCTGGGTGAAATCCCCCACAATGATAGGGAAGGCAACAGGGTGCACAGTTTCATAGCTGCTGATCACAGTGCTAGTCTGACATTGGCGGAAGTGGAATGTAGAGTGCTACCAGGTAGACTTGGACCACTGTCTCAGCAGATAAAACAGACAACACTTGACTGCTAGATGTTCCAGGTCAGGTGGGCAGAACTGAATCTTTGCACCACAACTTAGTTGTCCTATCTTTGTGGAGAATAATGAAACCATCGGGTTGCAGCATTGCATCTGAAATAGTAGGGGATAACCATGTTTCAGTGAAGCAAAGCACACAGCAGTCCGTGATGTCACTCTGGTTTCACAATCTTGCTCTGAGGTCTTCAGTTTTATTTTCCAGAGACAGTACATTTGCCAGCAGGATAATGGGAACTGTACTCATCATTAATATGCATGTTACCCCGTAACAAGGGATTGTGACTGAACCGACAGGGAGAAGTTTCCTGTAATGAAGGATTGTAACTGAACCGATCAGGAGAAGTTCCCTGTAGTGAGGGATTGTAACTGAACCAATGGGGAGAAGTTCCCTGTAATGAGGGATTGTAACTGAACCAATCAGGAGAAACTCCCTGTAATGAGGGATTGTAACTGAACCGACGGGGAGAAGTTCCCTGTAATGAGGGATTGTAACAGAACCGATGGGGAGAAGTTCTCTGTAATGAGGGATTGTGACTGAACTGAGCGGGAGAGGTTCCCTGTAATGAGGGATTGTAACTGAACTGATGGGGAGAAGTTCGTTGTAATGAGGGATTGTAACTGAACCGATGGGGAGAAGTTCGCTGTAATGAGGGATTGTAACTGAACCGATGGGGAGAAGTTTCCTGTAATGAGGGATTGTACTATCACTAAGGGGCAGATTACCCTGTAATGAAGGATTATCCTCTTCACTAGGTGACACATTACCAAGTATTGAGATGTCACTGGGAGTGGATTGACTCAGATATTCCCCTCATTAGGGTCCCCAGTACTCAGTATCATGGGCATGTGTCCCTTCACTGCAAGGCCTGCTCCCAAGTGAAGAAAGGAAATGCCTTTACTGGCAAGCCCGTGACTCAGTAATGAGGAAACAGGCCCTTACAGGAAAGAGATAAAAGAGCTTGGAGGCATGGTCTGATTACAACAGCCTTTCCCTCAATGTAAGCAACACAGAAATGCTGGAGGAAATCAGCAGGTCAGGCAGCCTCGATGAGGGGAAATGAACAGTCAACATTTTGGCTGGGGCTCTCCATCAGGAACAAAGTTTTTCACTGTAACTCATCCATGTGACAATAATAACCAAATTTAACAATTTCAGCCAAGTGTCCTTTAACAAATGAGGAGAATCTTTCAATGGGGGGGGGGCATTGACTGGGTTGTGGTGGGATCTGCTCTAAACTTGGAAGCTCATTTTCCAACAATGATGCAATGAGTCTCTCACTTGGGAGCCCATCACCAGTAACGTTCACTGGGGGGACAATCACCAGTAACTTTCACTGGAGAGCCCATCACCAGTAACTTTCACTGGAGAGCCCATCACCAGTAACATTCACTGGAAGATCCATCACCAACCAGTACCTGTCACTGGAGGTTCGATCACCAATAACTTTCACTGGAGGATTGATCACCAGTAACTTTCACTGGGGGGCCATCACCAGTAACATTCACTGGAGGATCCATCACCAAACAGTAACATTCACTGGAGGATCCATCACCAGTAACATTCACTGGTGGATCCATCACCAGTAACTTTCACTGGTGGACCCATCACCAGTAACGTTCACTGGAGACCCATCACCAGTAACGTTCACTGGTGGGCCCATCAGCAGTAACATTCACTGGAGACCATCACCAGTAATGTTCACTGGTGGGCCCATCAGCAGTAACATTCACTGGAGACCATCACCAGTAACTTTCACTGGTGGACCCATCACCAGTAACGTTCACTGGAGACCATCACCAGTAACGTTCACTGGTGGGCCCATCAGCAGTAACATTCACTGGAGACCATCACCAGTAACGTTCACTGGAGGACCCATCACCAGTAACGTTCACTGGAGACCCATCACCAGTAACATTCACTGGAGAGCCCATCACCAGTAACTTTCACTGGTGGACCCATCACCAGTAACGTTCACTGGAGACCCATCACCAGTAACGTTCACTGGTGGGCCCATCAGCAGTAACATTCACTGGAGACCATCACCAGTAACGTTCACTGGAGGACCCATCACCAGTAACATTCACTGGAGACCATCACCAGTAACGTTCACTGGAGGACCCATCACCAGTAACGTTCACTGGAGACCCATCACCAGTAACGTTCACTGGAGGACCCATCACCAGTAACGTTCACTGGAGACCATCACCAGTAACGTTCACTGGAGACCCATCACCAGTAACGTTCACTGGAGACCATCACCAGTAACGTTCACTGGTGGGCCCATCACCAGTAACATTCACTGGAGACCATCACCAGTAACGTTCACTGGAGACCATCACCAGTAACGTTCACTGGAGACCATCACCAGTAACGTTCACTGGAGACCATCACCAGTAACGTTCACTGGAGACCATCACCAGTAACGTTCACTGGTGGGCCCATCACCAGTAACATTCACTGGAGACCATCACCAGTAACGTTCACTGGAGGACCCATCACCAGTAACGTTCACTGGAGACCATCACCAGTAACGTTCACTGGAGGACCCATCACCAAACAGTAACATTCACTGGAGGATCCATCACCAGTAACATTCACTGGTGGATCCATCACCAGTAACTTTCACTGGTGGACCCATCACCAGTAACATTCACTGGTGGGCCCATCACCAGTAACTTTCACTGGTGGGCCCATCAGCAGTAACATTCACTGGAGACCATCACCAGTAACGTTCACTGGTGGGCCCATCAGCAGTAACATTCACTGGAGACCATCACCAGTAACATTCACTGGAGAGCCCATCACCAGTAACTTTCACTGGTGGACCCATCACCAGTAACGTTCACTGGAGACCCATCACCAGTAACGTTCACTGGTGGGCCCATCAGCAGTAACATTCACTGGAGACCATCACCAGTAACGTTCACTGGAGGACCCATCACCAGTAACATTCACTGGAGACCATCACCAGTAACGTTCACTGGAGAACCCATCACCAGTAACGTTCACTGGAGACCCATCACCAGTAACGTTCACTGGAGGACCCATCACCAGTAACGTTCACTGGAGACCATCACCAGTAACGTTCACTGGAGACCCATCACCAGTAACGTTCACTGGAGGACCCATCACCAGTAACGTTCACTGGAGACCATCACCAGTAACGTTCACTGGTGGGCCCATCACCAGTAACATTCACTGGAGACCATCACCAGTAACGTTCACTGGAGGACCCATCACCAGTAACGTTCACTGGAGACCATCACCAGTAACGTTCACTGGAGGACCCATCACCAAACAGTAACATTCACTGGAGGATCCATCACCAGTAACATTCACTGGTGGATCCATCACCAGTAACTTTCACTGGTGGACCCATCACCAGTAACATTCACTGGTGGGCCCATCACCAGTAACTTTCACTGGTGGGCCCATCAGCAGTAACATTCACTGGAGACCATCACCAGTAACGTTCACTGGTGGGCCCATCAGCAGTAACATTCACTGGAGACCATCACCAGTAACATTCACTGGTGGGCCCATCACCAGTAACTTTCACTGGTGGGCCCATCACCAGTAACATTCACTGGTGGGCCCATCACCAGTAACTTTCACTGCTGGGCCCATCAGCAGTAACATTCACTGGAGACCATCACCAGTAACGTTCACTGGAGGACCCATCACCAGTAACGTTCACTGGAGACCATCACCAGTAACTTTCACTGGTGGGCCCATCAGCAGTAACATTCACTGGAGACCATCACCAGTAACGTTCACTGGTGGGCCCATCACCAGTAACATTCACTGGAGACCATCACCAGTAACGTTCACTGGAGACCATCACCAGTAACGTTCACTGGAGACCCATCACCAGTAACGTTCACTGGTGGGCCCATCACCAGTAACTTTCACTGGTGGGCCCATCACCAGTAACGTTCACTGGAGGACCCATCACCAGTAACGTTCACTGGAGACCATCACCAGTAACGTTCACTGGAGACCATCACCAGTAACATTCACTGGAGACCATCACCAGTAACATTCACTGGAGACCATCACCAGTAACATTCACTGGAGACCATCACCAGTAACGTTCACTGGAGACCATCACCAGTAACTTTCACTGGAGACCATCACCAGTAACATTCACTGGAGACCATCACCAGTAACGTTCACTGGAGACCATCACCAGTAACTTTCACTGGTGGGCCCATCAGCAGTAACATTCACTGGAGACCATCACCAGTAACGTTCACTGGAGGACCCATCACCAGTAACGTTCACTGGTGGGCCCATCACCAGTAACGTTCACTGGAGGACCCATCACCAGTAACGTTCACTGGAGGACCCATCACCAGTAACTTTCACTGGAGACCCATCACCAGTAACATTCACTGGAGACCATCACCAGTAACGTTCACTGGAGACCATCACCAGTAACGTTCACTGGTGGGCCCATCACCAGTAACTTTCACTGGTGGGCCCATCAGCAGTAACATTCACTGGAGACCATCACCAGTAACGTTCACTGGAGGACCCATCACCAGTAACGTTCACTGGAGACCATCACCAGTAACGTTCACTGGAGACCATCACCAGTAACGTTCACTGGTGGGCCCATCACCAGTAACTTTCACTGGTGGGCCCATCACCAGTAACGTTCACTGGTGGGCCCATCACCAGTAACGTTCACTGGTGGGCCATCACCAGTAACGTTCACTGGAGACCATCACCAGTAACGTTCACTGGAGGACCCATCACCAGTAACGTTCACTGGAGGACCCATCACCAGTAACGTTCACTGGTGGGCCCATCACCAGTAACTTTCACTGGTGGGCCCATCACCAGTAACTTTCACTGGTGGGCCCATCACCAGTAACTTTCACTGGTGGGCCCATCAGCAGTAACATTCACTGGAGACCATCACCAGTAACGTTCACTAGTGGGCCCATCACCAGTAACGTTCACTGGAGACCCATCACCAGTAACGTTCACTGGAGGACCCATCACCAGTAACGTTCACTGGAGACCATCACCAGTAACTTTCACTGGAAACCATCACCAGTAACGTTCACTGGAGACCATCACCAGTAACGTTCACTGGAGGACCCATCACCAGTAACGTTCACTGGAGACCATCACCAGTAACGTTCACTGGTGGGCCCATCACCAGTAACGTTCACTGGAGACCATCACCAGTAACGTTCACTGGTGGGCCCATCACCAGTAACGTTCACTGGAGACCATCACCAGTAACGTTCACTGGAGACCCATCACCAGTAACGTTCACTGGAGGACCCATCACCAGTAACGTTCACTGGAGACCATCACCAGTAACTTTCACTGGAGGACCCATCACCAGTAACTTTCACTGGAGGACCCATCACCAGTAACGTTCACTGGAGACCATCACCAGTAACGTTCACTGGAGACCATCACCAGTAACGTTCACTGGAGACCATCACCAGTAACGTTCACTGGTGGGCCCATCACCAGTAACGTTCACTGGAGACCATCACCAGTAACGTTCACTGGAGACCCATCACCAGTAACGTTCACTGGTGGGCCCATCACCAGTAACGTTCACTGGAGACCATCACCAGTAACGTTCACTGGAGGACCCATCACCAGTAACGTTCACTGGAGGACCCATCACCAGTAACGTTCACTGGTGGGCCCATCACCAGTAACGTTCACTGGAGACCATCACCAGTAACGTTCACTGGAGACCATCACCAGTAACGTTCACTGGAGGACCCATCACCAGTAACGTTCACTGGTGGGCCCATCACCAGTAACTTTCACTGGTGGGCCCATCAGCAGTAACATTCACTGGAGACCATCACCAGTAACGTTCACTGGAGACCATCACCAGTAACGTTCACTGGAGACCATCACCAGTAACGTTCACTGGAGGACCCATCACCAGTAACGTTCACTGGAGACCCATCACCAGTAACTTTCACTGGAGACCCATCACCAGTAACTTTCACTGGAGACCCATCACCAGTAACATTCACTGGAGACCCATCACCAGTAACGTTCACTGGAGACCATCACCAGTAACGTTCACTGGAGACCATCACCAGTAACGTTCACTGGAGGACCCATCACCAGTAACATTCACTGGAGACCCATCACCAGTAACGTTCACTGGAGGACCCATCACCAGTAACGTTCACTGGAGACCATCACCAGTAACGTTCACTGGAGACCCATCACCAGTAACTTTCACTGGAGACCATCACCAGTAACGTTCACTGGAGACCATCACCAGTAACGTTCACTGGAGGACCCATCACCAGTAACGTTCACTGGAGACCATCACCAGTAACGTTCACTGGTGGGCCCATCACCAGTAACGTTCACTGGAGACCATCACCAGTAACGTTCACTGGTGGGCCCATCACCAGTAACGTTCACTGGAGACCATCACCAGTAACGTTCACTGGAGACCCATCACCAGTAACGTTCACTGGAGGACCCATCACCAGTAACGTTCACTGGAGACCATCACCAGTAACTTTCACTGGAGGACCCATCACCAGTAACGTTCACTGGAGGACCCATCACCAGTAACGTTCACTGGAGACCATCACCAGTAACGTTCACTGGTGGGCCCATCACCAGTAACGTTCACTGGAGACCATCACCAGTAACGTTCACTGGAGACCCATCACCAGTAACGTTCACTGGTGGGCCCATCACCAGTAACGTTCACTGGAGACCATCACCAGTAACGTTCACTGGAGGACCCATCACCAGTAACGTTCACTGGAGGACCCATCACCAGTAACTTTCACTGGTGTGCCCATCACCAGTAACTTTCACTGGTGGGCCCATCACCAGTAACTTTCACTGGTGGGCCCATCAGCAGTAACATTCACTGGAGACCATCACCAGTAACGTTCACTGGAGACCATCACCAGTAACGTTCACTGGAGGACCCATCACCAGTAACGTTCACTGGTGGGCCCATCACCAGTAACTTTCACTGGTGGGCCCATCAGCAGTAACATTCACTGGAGACCATCACCAGTAACGTTCACTGGAGGACCCATCACCAGTAACGTTCACTGGAGGACCCATCACCAGTAACGTTCACTGGAGACCCATCACCAGTAACTTTCACTGGAGACCCATCACCAGTAACTTTCACTGGAGACCCATCACCAGTAACATTCACTGGAGACCCATCACCAGTAACGTTCACTGGAGACCATCACCAGTAACGTTCACTGGAGACCATCACCAGTAATGTTCACTGGAGGACCCATCACCAGTAACGTTCACTGGAGGACCCATCACCAGTAACGTTCACTGGAGACCATCACCAGTAACTTTCACTGGAGACCCATCACCAGTAACTTTCACTGGAGACCATCACCAGTAACGTTCACTGGAGACCATCACCAGTAACGTTCACTGGAGACCATCAGCAGTAACGTTCACTGGAGACCCATCACCAGTAACTTTCACTGGAGACCCATCACCAGTAACTTTCACTGGAGACCATCACCAGTAACGTTCACTGGAGACCATCAGCAGTAACGTTCACTGGAGACCATCACCAGTAACGTTCACTGGAGACCATCAGCAGTAACGTTCACTGGAGACCATCACCAGTAACGTTCACTGGAGGACCCATCACCAGTAACGTTCACTGGAGGACCCATCACCAGTAACGTTCACTGGAGGACCCATCACCAGTAACTTTCACTGGAGACCATCACCAGTAACGTTCACTGGAGACCCATCACCAGTAACGTTCACTGGAGACCATCACCAGTAACGTTCACTGGAGACCATCACCAGTAACATTCACTGGAGACCATCACCAGTAACGTTCACTGGAGACCTATCAGCAGTAACGTTCACTGGAGACCCATAAGTTAGTGGACTGTGCCCTTCAGTAGAGGGTATATTACCCACTCCTGATCAGATGAGTCCGTCACATGGGATTATTACACAATAATGAAACATTGTATTCCTCATTAGGGCCATCACCAGTGGAGAGCGCACGTCCGTCTTACTAACACAGTCTTCACCCATTACAAAGGGTTGAGACTTCATGAGGATGAATTTTACCCACTAATGGAGTGACATGCCTTTTGTTAGGGGCTCATTTATCAGTGAGGGCTTGACTCCATCTCACAGCAGGACTAAACTTCCCACCATTCCTGACCAAGAAAATCAAGAAAGTCAGACTTGAATTTCAGTTTTATTCATGCAAGCAATATGGGTTTTGTGGGTTGAGCCAGATGCTATTTGCCCTTGAGACGATGGTGGCAAGCTGCCATCTTGAACCACTGCAGCCAGTGATGCGTGAGGTGTGGGGGCAGCGCAATAGCATAGAAGTTAGCGTAATTGTGGCCCCATGGGTTTCTCCAGGAGATTCCATTTGCTCCTATATTGCAAAGATGTACGGTCAGGTTTACGGAGTTGTGGGCATGCTATGTTGTTGCCTGAAGTCTGCAACACCATCCAGCTGCCCCCAGGACACAGCAAAAAAACAACAATGATTTTCCAAACAACACATTTCATTGTATGTTTTGATGTTTCAATGTACATGTGACAAATAAAGTTAATCTTTAGCCTTTACCCACAATGCTGTTAGGGAGGGAGGAACACGCTGGAGAGTATTGTAAAAACTTGAAATAACCATGAAGAGCTTCAGACAGAATTTCATAGCCTCATCACCTGCATCTGGGAAAGGGAGGACCCTGGAGAGATCATCATCATCAGGTGCCGTGCCCAGTTTGAGCTTTGACTGCCATGGCCCACACATTCCTGTTTCGGGTCAAGTGGATCAATTCATTGGTATTCATTTCCAGTTCTCTGGCTGCTGTCTGCAACATCATTTGTCTTTGTCTTCCTCTTGCTTTCTTCCCTTCAATCTTTCCCATAATTACCGTGCATTCTAACTCCTCTTTCCTAATCACATGTCCAATGAAGTTACGTTGCCTTTTCATGATCTCATACATTATTTCTCTTTTTGTGTTTGCTCTGTTCATGACATCCTCATTAGATATTCGTTTCATCCATGATATTCTTTGCATCCTCCTCAAAAACCACATCTCTGCTGCTTCAATTCATTTCCTCATGTTACTAGATATTCTCCAACATTCTGAGCCATATAACATCACTGGATAAACGTAACATTTCAGTACTCTGAGGCGGGTTGTCGTGCCTAGTGTAGTATTGGTCAGTATACTCTTCATTCTCGTAAAGGTGTCTTTTGCCATCCCTATTCTTCTTTTGATGTCCATGTCACACCTGCCATCTGATGTCACCCAGCTTCCTTTTTTTCGGCGTGTGTCTGCGTGTGCGTGTGCGTGTGCGTGTGCGTGTGCGTGCATGCGTCCGTGATGTCTTTCTCATGGCTTTTTACAAGGTGCAGAGCGAAAGAGAGACTCTTCCACTCCTCACACAGACATTTTCGCAGTATTTTCCCCTTTGTTTTACAAGGTCGAGTTGCGATCTCAACATTCAACCGGGCACGGATGGAAAGCGTACTCGGACCCTACTGGTTTTGAGCCCGGGAACTTCTGCTCCCGGGTCCGGCGCCGATGTCATTGCGCCACCAGCGGACCCATCACCCAGCTTCCTAAGTAGCAAAAGCTCTGTACTTGTTTTATGTCTTCCCCGTTTATTCTCAGCCTGCAGATAGGATTCTCCTTCTTTTTGGATATCACCATACATTCTGTCTTTTTGCAGTTGATAGATAGACCCATTTTTGCACTTTCTTCAACAACTATATCAATTAAGTTTTGTAGTTCTTCCTCCGTACTTGCAATTAACAGTGTCATCTACATATCTGAAATTATTGGTATTTTCACCACCAATTTTGATTCCAAAGATGTCTCTTATTTTTTTGTAATATTGTTTCACTGTACACATTAAACAAATCAGGGGAGAAAACACACCCTTGTCTAACGCCTCGCTTGATTTTCGTAAACTGACTCACTTCTCCATCTATTCTTACAGCGGCAGTTTGTTCCCAGTACAGATTTCTGATTAGGCGGAGGTCTTTTGAATCTGATCTAGAGTTTCCTGTAATATTTCAAATAACTTATTGTGCTTCACTTTATCAAATGCTTTTGTGTGGTCGATAAAACAAACAAACAAATCTCTTTGCACTTGAATAGCTCGTTCTGATGGTATCCTTAACATCAGTATCATGTTTCTTGTACCTTTGTCTTTCACAAAACCGCATTGTTCTTCACCTATTGCAGCTTGTATCTTACTTTTAGCTTTTGTCATCAAAATTCTTAGAAGTATCTTGGTGATATAACTCATTAAACTTATGGTCCTATGTAATTCACATTCTATTGCTCCAGGTTTCCTAGGTAGAGTGATAAATACTGATTTTTTCATCTCTTCTGGTATTATCCCACTCTCATAAATGTCATTGATTAAATCAGTAAGTTTTTCAATTCCATAATCTTTAAGGGTGATAATTTGTTCCGTTACTAATTCATCAGGACCTGCTGCCTTTCCTTTCTTCATCTTATTTATTGCATTACGAACTTCAGATTTTAAAATACTTGGACCTTCAATGTTCTTCTTAATTTCTGGTTTATCGCTTCAATCGTCTTCAAACAATTCCTGAATATACTCAGTCCATCTATTCATAATCTCATCTTTTTCCATGATAATGGTACCGTCCTTTGCTTTCAAACATCCACCTGAAGAACAGAGGAGCTTTTTACCAGTGATATTCTTGATTTGTTGATGTAACCTTTTTGGATCAGTAATAGGGATTCTTTCTATTTGCTCACATTCCTGGTTTAACCATTCTTCTTTGGCTTTTTGACATAAGCTTTCAACTTTTTTATCTGTCTTATATTCTACAGGATTTGCTTCCTTCCGTCTCCTTTCTTCCATCAGATTTTTGATTTCATCTGTCATCTATTTATTCTTTGTGCTTTTTTTCTTTTTTAGGAACCACTGACTTTGCTGATTCTACCAAGGCATCCTTTAGAGAGTTAAACTTCGTTTCTACATGATTGCTATCATCTTCAACAGATTCTATTTCTAGACTTTGAAATCTATTCCTTACTTCAATTGTAAATTTTTGTCTTAAGTTTTCTTCTTTAATTAATTGCAAGTAGTCAAGGGACTGTTCAAGTTTTTGCTTCTTTAGTTTTTTAAGTTTTACTTTTACATGACATACTACTGGGTTATGGTCACTATTACAGTCTGCACCTGGATATGTTTTGCATTGAGTCACTGAGTTTCTAAATCTTTGGTTTATAATAATAAAGTCAATTTGATTTCTAGTGTTATCACCTGGACTTTTCCAGGTCCACAAGCGTCTTGGATGGTTTTTAAAGTGGGTATCCATAATGTCCTGATTATTCATCTTGCACCATTCTACCCATTTCTCACCTCTTTCATTTCTTTCCCCCAGTCCAAATTTTCCTATGGTGTTTCCATCAGCACCTTGTCCTACTTTAACATTTAGATCTCTCATGACAATAGGAATATCTTGAGACTTGCATCCATTCTTTGCTTGTTCAAGCTCTTCATAGAATTTATCTATATCCTCATTTGTTCCATCTGTCGTTGGTGCTTATACCTGTATAATTGCTGAATCAAATGGTTGTCCTCTGAATCTAACAAGGAGCACTCTTTCTGATATTGCCCAATGTCCTAAAACACTTTTTGCCATGTTTTCATCCATAAGAATTCCTACTCCATTAGTATGGGATGTTCCACAAGAATAAATTAGTGTTTTATTTCTATTCTGACATGTTCCAGCACTTATCCAATGAACTTCGCTAATTCCCATGATGTTAATCTTTAGTCTTTCCATTTCATTTATCACATTGTCCAATCTTCCTGCTTGATATAGGGTTCTTACATTCCAAGTGGCAATAATTTTCTTTTGTGTTACTTGAATTTTATGAGCAGTAGCTTGATGACGGTCGGGGATCCCCTGCTGACCAGAATCAATCCTACTGAGCAAAGCATCTTCGGAGTTGTCTTGAAGATACTCTTGATGCTGCTGTTGTGTGATACATTTTGAGAGTTTGACCATGGTTTTCTTAGTAAATAGATTTCAGCAAACACAGTAGCTAGCAACGGTGGTTTGCTATTGCCTTCCGTTGGGCGAACTAAAAAAATCGCCACTTCTCTTCCCAAATGTTCATCCACCTGTACTATAGCCGTTGACATTTGAGGTCCTAGCTCATCCACCTTCTCCATCATAAGTTCAGTTACAGAACCTGCCGGATCTGTCGTTGCCTTTGCTCATATCCTGAGCAGGAACCCTTGCAGGTGCTACTGTTCCGGGTCAGAGCGGCCCTGGGAGCAATGAATGACTAAGGGGTAACTCCACTTTCCCCAAAGCTCTGAAAGTCCCCAATCAGAACCTCATCACCAGTTGCAGTTTAGAGTGATACCCAGGATATTGACCTTATCAGCCCTGGCTAGCTGAATGATGAGGGGTTGCCCACAAAATCCCTCAAGAGACCACAGCCATCTTGTGTCTACAGCTTAGCCTGCTGTTAATGCCATCATAGGTTTAAAAACCATAAGAATGTCTCTGACGATCAGAATCAATTGAAATAGGTAAAGCTAGAATTAAAATGTTAAAAATAATTAACTTTTTCTTTACATAAACGAAGTACTAAATCAACTAACACAATTTAAAAGTTCTCTTAAATCATGATAGGATATTCTACTTCCTTTTCCCACTGATATCCTATAATTCAGGATAATGTGTGCAAGGTCTCTGATCCTGAATGGTTAAGCTCAGTACTGGCACTTGTGTGGGAAGCTCAAAGTTTTCCAACACCTTCTCTGAGAGGTGCTTGCTTTTTAGTGCCAGTATTTAGCAGCCACGTTCAGGCTATCCTGTCACTAAGTTCCTGGGATGTGATCAACAGAGCTGTTCAAACTGGTCCAGAAACAGGCCGGACTTCTTTCTTAGCATGGCTCCGCTGAAGACTTAGATGATTCTTCTTTCTTCTTAACTCGGATGAGTTTGAGTACAGAGAGGAAGTTAAGAACCTGGTGGCATGGTGTGAAGACAATAACCTATCCCTCAACATCAGCAAGACGAAGGAATTGGTTGTTGACTTCAGAAGGAATAGCGGACCGCACGACCCCATTTACATCGGTGCTACGCAAGTGGAACAGGTCAAAAGCTTTAAGTTCCTCAGGGTCAATATCACAAATGACCTGACTTGGTCCAACCAAGCAGAGTCCACTGTCCAGAAGGCCCACCAGCGCCTTTACTTCCTGAGGAAGCTAAAGAAATTTGGCCTGTCCCCTAAAACCATCACTTAATTTTTATAGATGCACCGTAGAAAGCATTCTTCTAGGGTGCATCACAACCTGGTATGGAAGTTGTCCTGTCCAAGACCGGAAGAAGCTGCAGAAGATCGTGTACACGGCGCAGCACATCACACAAACCAATCTTCTGTCCTTGGACTCACTTTACACTGCACGCTGTCGGAGCAGTGCTGCCAGGATAATCAAGGACTCGACCCACCCAGCCAACACACTTTTCATCCCTCTTCCCTCTGGGAGAAGGCTCAGGAGCTTGAAGACTCATACGGCCAGATTTGGGAACAGCTTCTTTCCAACTGTGATAAGACTGCTGAACGGATCCTGACCCGGATCTGGGCTGTACCCTCCAAATATCCGGACCTGCCTCTCGGTTTTTTTTGCACTACCTTACTTTCCCTTTTCTATTTTCTATTTATGATTTATAATTTAAATTTTTAATATTTACTATTGATTTGTACTCCAGGGAGCACGAAGCGCAGAGTCAAATATCGCTGTGATGAATGTACATTCTAGCATCAATTGTTTGGCGACAAAGAAGTATAAAGTACCTGACTGTGGGCGTTTTGCTTGCACGCAGCTTGTGGTGAGGCTGTGGTCCACTGCTTGTGGCAGAGCCGTGAGAACCTGCCTGATCAGAGAGAAAGCTGCAATGTACAGCCGCCCAGGAAATGATACCAGCAGCTTCAGGTATCTGCAGCTTTGACTGCAAGCATCAGCACACTGTCCTCCAGAGAATGGCAGCTTGGCGCTGCAATTCTGTTCCTGGAGGGGCTGCAGCTCATATCTTATGGCAGGACCAGTCACTCAGATGCGTAAAGCACAATGAAGATACAAGATTATGAGGGGTATTAGTAGGATGGAGGCATACAGGCTTTTTCCCCTCTGGGTGGGTGAGACTAGAACAGGGGTCATAGGTTTAGGATGAAGGATGAAATATTTAAGGGGAATCTCTTCACTCAGAGGGCGGAAGTGGTAGATGTGGGTTCGATCGCAACATTTAAGAAAAGTTTGGTTAGGTACATGGATGAGAGATGGACAGAGGACTGGGCACTAAAACAGATTGGTATGGACTAGATGGGGCAAAGGGCCTGTTTTTGTGCTCTATGACTCTATAAATCCACTGACAAGGAAAGTGAGTATCCTCTCCCTGCCCAAGTCACAAAAGCTTGACACAGGTTCAATGTTAACATTTAAGGGGAGATTCAATAAGTTTCAGTAGGTACATTTAATGTCAGAGAATACACATCTTGAAATTGCTTTTCTTCACAAACATCCACAAAAACAGAGGAGTGCCCCAAAGAATGAATGCCAATTAAATGTTAGAATCCCAAAGACACCCCCCCATGAGCAAGCGGAAGCAAGCAACGATACCCCCTTCCCCCACCAGCAAAAAGCATTGGCACCCACCACCGAGCACTCAAGCGTGCAGCAAAGCATCAATAAAGACACAGACTTGCAGTACCCCAAAGGCTACTCATTCACCCGGTATGCGACATACCACAGGCTCTCTCTCTCTAATAAAGGAAAAAGAGGTGTCCCGGTTTCACAACGAGAGGGGAGACATAACAAAACAACTCGCCAATTATGGTGTTAAAAGTCTGTTGCATCGCTTTTTCTGAGCTCTGTGCCCAAAGAACTCGAGTCCCTGGGCACACAGCCAGCAGCCAGCTCACTGCTTTCGATCTTCCATGTACTCCCACGACACATCAGGTGGCATCACTGATCTCGAAACCGCCCGCCTCCAGAGCCACGAAAATATGCCACCCTGAACGCACGCCAGTCTTCCAGGCCACATCCTTGGCATATCGAAAAGCGGTTGTGAGGCCCATTTCCACAAGGAACCGAAGTCAGAGTGTAACTCCAGGTCAGGGTCTTCAAAAGAACCCTGGAAAGGAAAAAAAAAGAGATATTAAGGATAGAAATAGAGCTGTTTGGATAGGCTCATGAAAGGGAGGGTCTTGAAGGAACCTGGTCTGCATGCTGATGGGCAGGACTATGCAGAAAATCAGGTTGGCATGGACCAGATGGGCCAAAGGGCTTGTTTACAGTATTCTATGCCTCTAAGAGAAACAGAAGGGGAAAAAATGAGTGGCTTCTAATCTGTGACCTGCACAATGAAATCTTAACCCCAGTCAACTTTTCAAATCCCTCACTGGGGACCTTTACCAGAAACTCCAGGAGCTTCCTCACACCTAGTCTCTCCAAACCATTCTTACTCACACTTTCACAGCTTTCCACCACCGTCCCGTTGGAATCTTTGGGCACGGCAAATCTGTCAGATAGGCCCAAGAGAATTCAGCAGGAAAAGGCGCTGGGGTACTGATCTGTGAAGGCCTATCATGCTATCAGGTCAAGCATGGACAAGATTACCCTCCCTCAGCCAATAATCAGTGCACCCTCCTCCTTCTTGAGAAGGACCAAGGTAGGAGGCACAGAATGAGCCTTCCAGATATCATTACCAGAAGCTGGGTGGGAGAATCACTAACAGAGCTGTCACAGTGCTGGAGGTGGGTCACCAGGCAGGGAGACATGAAAGAGTAACCTACTTCCTCATAATCTATTGATTGTGGTTGCAACTATCCAAGAGTCATTGGGTGTGATCATCGCACAGTGTTGTGTAGTCAAAACTCAGTCGAGATCATGCTCCCTCACATTAAATGATAAGGACTACGAATGTATCTGGCTACTCAAACCTGAACATGAGCTTGACGCAATGGCCCACTGGATATGTCTTCTCTGATACTCCCTCCGTCTCCCTTAGGCACCCCTTTCGACAACTTGCTTCTACTCCAGCTTCTGAGATGCCTGATGAGGCCATTGTGAGAACGCAGGCTCTGCCACAGGTGGGGTAAGGGTTGTTTAAACAGGCTGCTGCTCAGGGAATTGTTATGCTCTCTCCCGTTAACACTGGGCCTCTGCGTGCTGGGGACTGGTGATTTCCTGATGAGGTTCTCAGGACCATCCTCGATGTTTCTTCTCTCTTTTGAGAGATTGTAGGACAAATATTCCTCGGAATCCATGAAATTGTTCATCCTGTTCAACAAAGTATCATCAGTCCCTGATGATGGATGCTGCTTTCCTGTGACAATGATTCCTGTAGATGTGCTTAATGGTGGGGAGGGCTTTACCCGTGATGGACTGGGCCGTGTCCACTACTTTTTATAGAATTTCTGCTCAAGGGCATTGGTGTTTCTGTAGCAGGCTGTGATGGAGCCAGTCAACATACTCTCCACTACACACCAAAAGAAGTTTGTTAGAGTTATAGATTTCATGCCGCATCTCCGCCAGCTGCTAAGGAAGTAGAGGTGCTGCCACACTTTCTTCATAATTGCACTTACGTGCTTACAAGACTTGGCTTGTCTCTGGAGGGAATTATACATCCGCCTGGGTCAAGTTGAAATGCCAGTGTAGGTGCAGTGTTAAATCCTTGCACCGAATGAACCGTGTCTGGCACCACGTTGAATCTGATCCCATCTGCATCCCCGAGATGCTCACCATGACCGGTTCACCCACAGCTGATGCCTCTTCCCTATGCATTCTTTGTTGAGTGGACTATTGAATCCACATTGTACGCACACTCTCCTCTATGCAAAGGTTTCTGCATCAGCCAGTGATGTTACCATCCACAATACCTGAAACATCTAAGCCACCCATCTGCACTCTCCCATTCATGTCACACTCCACACTGTAGGTGCTGCCTACTATACTATCTCACGTTTCCAGCCTGTCCTTGGACATCTCACCCCCTTCTTCCCACCCGCCCATCGCTTCCCTCTGGATACCCTCTTTGCTTTCTTCCATCGTCCTATTAGATCCCTTCCTCTTCAGCCCTTTACCTCTTCCATCTACCCTGTCCCAACTTCTTACTTCATATCCCCTCCCCCATTTACGTTACCATCCACTTTCTCCTTCACCTGGTCTTACCTCTCGCCTGCCAGCTTGCACTCCTTCCCCCCCCCCCCAACTTCTTATTCTGGCTTCTGTCTGCAATGTCGACTGTTTATTCCCCTTCGTAGATGCTGCCTGACTTGCTGAGTTTCTCCAGCATTTTGAGTGTGTTCTTTGGACATCGGTGTGTCAGTGTGTATCTGAATGTGTTTTCGTTCATGTAGCTCTGTCTTTTGTAGTTTCTGATTGCTCAGCCTGGGCTGACAGGTTGCCACCAGTCTCTCTGATTTACTCACCTCCTTCAAGACTATGCCTCAGGTCCGTATCCGGTCATACCTTTGTGAGCAATCTAACCACCCCCTCTGTGACTCATCTGATGATGCCCCCGAGAAGCTGTTTGGTGCATTTCATCACATTACCCTTCAAAGGTGTTTCCTCAGGATTAAAGGTGATCTGTTTCCACTCCACCTTTGTGGATTGCGAGGTGCTTATGAGGCCAGTGTGGTACCTGCAGCCTCTTACACAGGCAGCAAGCGACTGATGGGGCAGGGCAGGTGCAGGCCTTGTTCGGAGCTGCACTCACTTTACCACTTCCATGGGGCATCTTTGTGCTCCCACTGCTTGGCCTCGAGGTTCTCAACGTCATACTGAATACTCCTCCTCCATTTTGAGCGGCCACAAGCCAGAGGTTCCCAGAGGACAGTGCACATTTCACACTTCTTCCTAAGGAGGCGCCCATGTCTCACATAGAAGCCGGATGGTGTATTTCACAAATAATTCTACTTCAGAAGCGAGAGTGCTTCAAATCCGGGAAATTACAGATCCCCATTAGTAACCATAGATCAGTTAAGAAAGTAGGAAAGGATCTGAGCAGAGATCTGATGGCAGCTCTGGGCAGGTTGAAACGTGTTTGCAGCTGATGCACACGCCAGTTCTCATTTCAGAATGCTGTGTTACGGTGAAACTCCGTGCATTTTAGATTGCACAGGATTTACCCTTCTGTCTTGCCAGTGTGTGACAGATGCCAAGGGACGGAAGCCACGTTGTCACACACCTTTTGGTTTTGCCCATTAATGACTGGATTTTGGTCCAAAATATTTGACTGGTCCTCAAAGGCCTATAAAAGATCCTTCCCCTTGGAAGCTGGTCTGGCTATATTTGGCTGCTCGCAATCTACTATTTGTTTCCCTGCAGCCATACAACAGTCTCTGATGCTGGGGATGATTGTCGCCAAAAGACTTACCTTGAGAGAATGGAAATCACCTTCTCCCTCTTCCTTTCGGAGATGGATGGCTGATACGATCTCAGTCATACAGATGGAGAAACTTAGGTTCTTGAGAAGCAATTCAATTAAAAAAATTTCGGCTATCTGGGATCCATTTCTTGCCTACCTGGATGAGGCCGGAGGCAGATGAGCTATTTCCCCCCAGCTGATTTCTCACAGCCCTCATTTGAGATTTAATGTTTAGTATTTTTGAGCACTTTGTACAATAGGCATTCCTCTAATGTTATGTCTCTTTGTTTTTGCTTATTTCATTTTTATACATGTCTGAGCTGGGATATTCTTGTTGATCTCATTGTTTTTTTGAAAATTTTGAAAATGAAGTATTACAAAAAACATTGCAGCTGGCCAAGGTACAGACTTGAAAGGGGCACAGTCTGAAAACTACCCTCCTTGTCTGTGAAAACGTCTGTGTGCATTCACCCCATCCATGTTCCTCATGATTTAATACACCTCCATAAGGGCACCGTTTAGTCTCCTATGTTCCAAAGAATAGATTCTTCCCCTGGCCAACCTCTCCTTATTACACAGATCACTGAGTCCTGGCGGCATCCTCTATGATTTCTCTGCACTCTTTCCCGTTTAATGATATCTTTCCTATAACAAGGTAACCAAAAATGTACACAAGTCTTCAAGTATGGTCTCACTAATGTCTCGCACAACTGCAGCATAACATCCCAGCTCCTCTACTCAATAGCCTGACCAATGAAGTCCAGTGTGACAGATATCAGAATCTGAATCAGATTTAATGTCACTGGCATATGTCGTGAAATTAGTTAACTTTGCGGCAGCAGTACAATGCAATACATTAGATTAGATTACTAGATTATGAGGACACGCAGTCCTTTTTTATTGTCATTTAGTAATGCATAGATTAAGAAATGAGACAATATTTCTCCGGTGTGATATCACAGAAACACAGGACAGACCAAGACTGAAAAACTGACAAAAACCACATAATTATAACACATAGTTACAACAGTGCAACAATACCATAACTTGATGAAGAACAGGCCATGAGCATGGTAAAAAAGTTCAAAGTCTCTCGAAAGACCAGTCTGACATCTCACGCAGACGGGAGAAGGAAGAAAACTCTCCCAGCCATACCCGACCACAGTCCGACTCTGAGTCATCCGAAAACTTCAAGCTCCGACCAGCCCTCCGAAACCAAGCACCGAGCACCATCTCTGCCGAACGCTTCGACCCCAACCCCGGCCACCAGCAGCAGGCAAAGCCAAGGATTTTGGGGCCTTCCCTCCGGAGATTCTCAATCGCACAGTAACAGCGGCAGCGAACTGGGCATTTCAGAAGTTACTCCAGATGTTCCTCCATGCTTCTCACGGCTGTCTCCATCAAATCAGAATTGTGCAAGGTACCCTATTTAACAAATACGATATCATTTCACTGGAGAGGCTACGCCCGCTGCTTCACACCACCATCTTCTCCTCCCGCATGATAATACAGAAAAAGAAATAAAGTAGATCAATTACAGCAAGTGCATATATGCATATTAAATAGCTAAATTAAAAGAAGTTCAGTAACACAAATAATAAAATAAATGAGGTAGTGTTCATGGGTTCAGTATCTATTTAGGAATCAGATGGCAGAGGGGAAGAAGTTGTTCCTGAATCGCTGAGTGTGTGCCTTCAGGCTTCTGTACCTCCTTCCTGATGGTAACAATGAGAGAAGAGAGCATGTCCTGGCTGATGAGGGTTATTAATAATGGACGCTGCGTTTCTGAGACACTGCTCCTTGCAGATGTCTTGGATACTACTGAGGCTCATACCCATGATGGAACGGACTAATTTTCCAACTTTCTGTAGCTCCCTTCGATCCTGTGCAGTAGCCTCTGTCCCCCGCACCCCATACCGGACAGTGATGTAGCCTGTCAGAATGCTCTCCATGGTACAACTGTAGGAGTTTTCAGTGCTTTAGGTGACAGTACAAATCTCCTCAAGCTCCTAATGAAACATAGCTGCCAGCTTGCCTTCTTTATAACTGCATCGATATGTTGGGATCAGGTTGGATCCTCACATATCTTGACACCCTGGAACTTGAGATTGCTCACTCTCTCCAATTCTGATCCCTCTATGAGGATTGGTTCATGATCCCTCGTCCTACCCTTTCTGAAGTCCACAATCAGCTCTTTGGTCTTTCTGAGATTGAGTGCCAGGTTGTTGCTGCATAACCACTCAACTAGCTGATATATCTCACTCCTGTACGCCTTCTCATCTCCATCTGAGATTCTGCCAACAATGGTTGTATCATCAGCAAATTTATAGATAGTATTTGAGCCATGCCTAGCCACACGATCATGGGTATAGAGGGAGTAGAGCAGTGGGTTAAGCACACATTGTGAGGTGCGCCAGTGCTGATCATCACCAAGGAGGAGATACTATTACCAATCAGCCCAGATCGTCATCTTCTGGTTAGGAAGTCAAGGATCCAATTGAAGAGGGAGCCACAGAGGCCCAGGTTCTGTATCCTATTGATCAGGACTGTAGGAAAGATGCTGTTAAATGCAGAGCTGTAGGCAAGGAACAGAAACCTGACATTCGTGTTTGAATTATCCAGCTGATCTAAGGCTACGTGAAGAGCCATTGAGATTACGTCTGCCGTAGACTTGTTGTGACGAAAGGCAAATGGCAGTGGGTCCAGGTCTTTGCTGAGGCAGGAGTTCAGTCTAGCGATGATCAACCTCTCAAAGCATTTCATCACCATGGATGTGACTGCTACTGGACAATAGTCATTAGGGCAGCTCACATCTTCTTCAGCCCCCCATCTACCTGTGATGCTGCTTTCAGCAACCTGTGTACCTTGGTCTCTCTGTTCCACTATACTTCCCAGGGCCTGACCATCCACTCTTTAAAACTTAACCCCGTTTGACATCCTAAAGTGCAACACTTCACACTTAACCAAATTGAAAGCCATTTGCCGATCTTTAACACACTTACAAAGCTGATTAAGAACAGTCCAAATTTTCTGATAACCCTCTTCACTGTCTATGATATTTCAGAGTCATCTGCAAAGTTACTAACCATGACATTCACATCAAAATCATTTATATAAATTGTAAACAACAAAGGTCCCACCACTGACTCCTTTAGCATACCACTAGTCGCACCCTCCAGTTGAAGAAACAACCTTCAACCATCACTCTTTGCTTCTTACCATTGAGCTAATTACAAATCCAATTATCTCTTTTGCCTGGACCCAATGCAGTCTAACCTTTTACATGGTCCTCTTTTAGCACCAGGAACTGACACGATCTGCAAGGAGAAACTCACCTACCAACTTATAGCTTTGCATTAATTTGGATATTTAGGTGTGGCTAAAGTAAACACATAGGAATTGGCTATCATAAGAAGTTAGGGGATGGAGTGAATTGAGTATTATTGGTGCCTGTAGCCTTTGTCAAAGCTGGAGACCAACCACAGCCTCAGCTCAGATCACCAGCAAGCTTGTTCATCCTGGCATCTGACTGGCAACTATGTTGATCTTGGCAAGCAATTAAAGTTACCTGACTATGTCATATTATCATCACTGAGGCCTGACATGGTCATCCTGTCAGAAACCTCATGGTAGAACTGACGGTGCCTTGAGAAGGCCGGATTGAGGAGGCATTTTGAGCGTAAGAAGGCCCAGTACCAGGAACTGGTACATCAGTGCCAGAAACAGGGGTGGAGAGCACTTTGTGAGCCTATGGACGTGGGGTGTCGAGGTTTTGCTGGCTGCTCACCCTGCAAAGCCTACTCTCTCCTAGGCATAACGGGAGCTTCAAAAGGAGAATCCATCAGGACTATCACAGAGGCTGCTGGGCGAGTCTCCTGATGGCTCTGGATCGAGAGGTGTGACCCATGAACCAAGTCTGCTGAGGCACGAGCCAGACCTGATCCACGGTGACTGGGTCGCCTGGGCGAGGGTGTCTCACATTGAAAAACTCGAACCACCCAGTGATCCCAGGTTACATCGCTGATGGTGTGTCCCAGTGCATCCTAGGATGGGTCTTAGTATTTAGTGGGCAGAAGCTTCTCATTTTAAAAGCATCATTACATTGTAATTTTAAGATCCTGCACACTTGGCTGCCCTGATAGCCGTGGAACATATTAGGACCATAAGAATGAAAGGCAGGAGTTCTGATGGTAGGCCATTAACCCACAACTTCCTCTCTCCACAGATGGTACCTTTCCAGCTAAGCATCTCCAATATTCACTGCTTCAGAGGTAGCCCATAGAGCTACTCATAAGATCTCAGAGACTATAACAAATACAGTTGTGAGCGGAATGGATGAGATAGATGTGAAGTAACTGTTTCCTTATGGCTGAGTCCAGAACAAGGAATGAGGATGAAAAAAAAACTGCAGATGCTGGAAACCTGAAATAAAAATTCCAAGTGTTGGAAACCCTCAGCAAATCAGGCAGCATTTGTGGAAAGGGAAACTGCTCATATTTCAGGTCTAGGATCTATTGGAGTATTGTACAGAGTTTTGGTCACCCTGTAATAGGAAAAATGTTATGAAGCTGGAAAGAATACTGAAGAGGATTTACCAGGATGTTTGCCTGGACTTGGGGGCTTGAGAAGGGGTTGTGAAGACTCAGACTTTATTCCCTGGAACATGGGAAATTGAGTGGTGACTTGACAAAGGATTGTAAAAAAACAAAGGACAGGATGAAAACACAGAGTCTTTTTCCCGGGGAAGAGTTGCTAAAAACAAAAGAGCACAGGTTTAAGATCATAGGCAAGGGATTTAAAAGGGATATTAGTGGCAGCTTTTTCATGCAAAGCATGGTGCATATTTAGAATGCAGTGCCAGAAACAGTGGTTGAGGTGGGAACATTGTAAGCCATCTCCAGTACATGGATAGGAGGGTTTAGAAGGCTCTGGGTAATTACAGGCAAATAGGATGAGCTCACTGGTCAACACAGTCAGCACATCGTGGGAGAGTCACAAACAAGGGAACACGGCTGCAGAGTAAGAGGTATCATTAAAAACTGAGGTGCGTAGAAACTCTTTCCCGCAAAAGGGTGCTCAGTCTCTGGAATTCTCTGGTAGTGGGAGCCAGACCATTAGAAATATTTAAGGTGGAGATAGTTAAATATTTGCAAGATAGAGGAATTGAGGCCTATAGGGAACTGGTGGCAGATCAAAGGTGGTAACAAATCAGTATAGAGGAGCGAGATTGGTACCACAACAACTGATCTTTAAAGGAACCTATTCTCTCCCTAGCCTCCTTATTTTACTCTTAATAAACCCATAGAATTTCTTGGGATTTTGCTTTACCTTGCCTGTCAGATCCTTCTGATAGTCTCAGTTCCCAAATGCAGTGTCTGTCTCCCTATTTAACTAGAACTTCAATATCTTTTGTCAACCAGGGTTCTCTAAATCTGCCAGCCTCGCCCTTCACCCTCCCAAGAACATGCAGGTTTGAACTTGTGACATCACACTGCAGTACAAAGCCCTCCCACTTGGCAGATACACTATCCCCTGCAAATGATCTCACACGGCAAGATCCTGCCAAATGGCTCCAAAATTTGCTCTGCCCCAGGTGGGATTTTAACCTGTGTGCCAGCCACATCCTTCACCGTAATCAAAAAGGTCTTTATTTCCTGCGGACCATCAAGAAAGTTCACCTCTGTCCCAGGTTACTGACGGACTTTTACTGCTGTACCACTGAGAGCATACTCACCAACTGCATCTGAATGTGGTATGGCAATTGTCCCGTATCAGACCACAAAGCACTCCAGCGTGTGGTAAGAACTGCCCAGCGGATTATCGGCACCCGATTGCCCACCATTGAGAACATCTACCATAAACGCTGCCTGGGCAGGGCGAAAAGCATTATCAAGGATGCGTCTCACCCTAACCCCCTAACCATAGACTTTTTACTCTCCTCCCATCTGGTAGGTGCTACAGGAGCCTCCACTCCTGCACCAGCAGGCACAGGAAGAGCTTCTTCCCTGAGGCTGTGACCCTGCTGAATCTCACATCACAATGCTAAGCAGAATTGCACCCATATTGTACTGCCTCAGTACTTTTATATTTGTGTGCTGTAGCACTTACTTTTTATTTGCAGTTATTTTGTAAAAAACACTATTCTTTGCATTTCTGGTCAGATGCTAACTGCATTTCATTGGCTTTGTGTCTGTACTTGGCACAATGACAATAAGGTTGAATCTAATCTAATCTAATCTAATTTTAAAGTGAATATAATTATGGTCACTGGTCCCTAAGTGCTCGTTGACAGACACTTCAACCATTTGCCTAACCTTGTCTCCCAGGAGGAGATCCAGTTTTGCACCCCCTTTAGCAGGTATCCCTTTTTATTGATCAAGGAAATTTTCTTGGACACATTTCACAAGTTTCTTTCCGTCCAAGCCTTTCAAACAATGGTTAGTCCAGTCAATATTAATTCTATCCTCTGGTGTTTACAACGAGCTAAAACCTCTCTACTTATCTGCTTCTCCAATTCCCACTAACGATCAGGGGAGGCGGGGGGGGGGGGCTGTTGTACAATCCCATCAGAGTAATCACCTCCTTTCTATGTCTATCTTCTGCTCATATGGCCTCACTGGGTGATCCTTCAAAATTACCCTTTCTAATGACTATTGCTATGTCCTCTTCCATCCGGAAGACAATCTTCTGTCCTCAGTCACAACTGGAGCACTTGTATCCTGGGACACTGGGCTGCCATTCCTGCCCTTCCCAGCCATGTTTAGATTATGGTGATGCCATCCCAGTCACCTGAGCCAATCCATGCCCTGAGTTCATCTGACTTACCTGTCAAACCTCTTGTATTGATATAAATGCAGTTTAAACTAATCGTCTTTCCTCTCCTTTTACTGTACTTCTGTCTATCCTAACGACTACACTTGCTTTTGTTAGCGAGAGTATTGTCCCCTGATTTCTCATCAGCCATTTGTTTTGCTCAAGGCCCCACCCCCTGCCACTTGACCTTAAACCTTCCTGACATTAACGTCTTGCTTCAGCAATGTGAGGTACACATCTGCTTCGAGCAGGCTTCAGTCACACCGGTGCACAGGGACCTGGTAACCTGCCTCAATGATTATCATCCAGGAGCATTTACATTCACTGTGACAAAGTGCTTGAGAAGTTGGTCATGAGGCATATCAACTCCTGCCTGAGGAGTGACTTCGCTCCACTCCAATTTGCATACAGATGCCATTTCATTGGCTCTTCACTCAACTCTGGAACATCTGGACAGTGAAGATGCATTCATCAGGATGCTCTTCATTAATTACAGCTTAACATTCAACATTTTTATCCACTCAAAATATCTCCTTGAGTAACTGGATCCTCGATTTCTTCACTTGCAGACCCCCAGTCAGTTCAGATTGGCAACAAGATTTCCTCCACAATCACCATCGGCACAGAGGCATCATAAGGCTGCTTGCTTAGCCCCTGCTCTACTGGCTTTACACTTATATCTGCGAGACTAAGTACATCTTCAAAGCCATATTTAAGTATGCTGATGCCACCACTGCTATTGGTTGAATCAAGAGCTCATTGGCTCAATGGTTCCATTTAATATTAAAGAATGTGTACAATAAACAACCTGAAATTCTCACTGTTTTCTTACTGTTGTGCCTTTGCAACTACATATCAATTAAATAAAAGCATGGCACAGGAGATGCTTGAACTTGTGTATTCACATTGCAGCGAGAGATAGCGTGCATTGATCAATACATAGTACAGGGAGGGGAGATCACTGTTCTAAAAGAAATAGATCCATACATTACACTGCCTCCCCCTTAGATTAATGCAACATAAAACTGTATATGTACAGAACATTCAATTTCCCTTTTATAAACCCATATTCCAAATAGGCACGCTTTCACATTAACAGTCCATCACTAAGTTCACAGTTCTGAAGATTCAGTCTTTTGGGTGGCTTTCTGTTTCTTTCAGGATTGTGCCTCTGGACCTGTGGAGTGCCATCAGCTTTGGTAAGTGTCTTGTCTAAGACAACATTTGGTTGCCAGTGTCACTTTGGTGTCAGTGACATGATCATCACTGAGAGGAAAGTCTGGTAGCTGTAATGTGTCCGTCTTGCTGGATGCAGTCGACTCAGGTGTGTTCTTCAGTTGAGCATCCCATATCTGGTCCACATGACGTCTCCATGTTTGATCTCCAACACTGTGTACCCCAGTGGTCCAGTTCTCGTAGCAATCCTACTGGGTGACCATCTACCTTCTCTGTAGTCATGCACTAGGACTTCCTGTCCAACCTCAAACCTTCTTGCTGCATCACCTAGCAACTGGCTGAACTGTTTATTCTGCAATTCCCTCCGTAGATCTAGTTTCAGGAGATCTATGCAACATCTCAGATTCCTGCTCATGAACAGCATTGCAGGTGTTTGATTTGTTGTCGCATGAACCAAGTTCCGATACACAAAAGGAAGTTGTCCACCTTGTGCTGTAGAGAAATGTCCTCTTTGTTCTTAGCTTTAATGGACTTCGTGAAGGTTTGGATAAATTTTTCAGCTAACCCATTCATTGCTGTATGGTGAAGAGATGACTTGAAATGTCTGATGCCATTTTTCTTTGTGAATAGTCTGATTTCATCTGACGTGTAGTGTGATCTGTTATCACTCACAATTTGTTCTGGTAAGCCGTGTCTGGCGAAGATAGTCCTCAGAGCAGAGACAGTCTTTGCTGCGGTGGTTGATTTCATTGGTATGACCTCCAGCCACTTTGAATGAGCATCCACAGCAATCAGAAACGTGGAGTCCATGAATAGCCCAGCAAAGTCAACATGCTCTCTTTGCCATGGTGATGACCACTCCCACAGGTGAAACAGTACCTGTGGGGATGCAGATTGAACTTTTTGCCGTCCCAAACAGCTTTTGGCCAAGTCTTCGATCTGTTTACCAATTCCTGGCCATCACACGTAGCTCTGGGCGAGCCTCTTCATCTTGACTGTAGCCAGGTGTTTATCATGCAGATTTTCTAACACTCTGGTGTGCAGTTTAGAGGGAACTACAACACGAGATTCACACATCTGCGTTCTGCGGTCTTGTCTTGCTAAGAACTCTGGAAACCATGAGCTGGCCATCCTTGCATGGTGATGTCATAGACTTTTGACAATATCAGGACCTTCCTTGTTTCTCTTTGTATTTCTGAATTTATTACTGGCAACTGGTCCACCAATACAATGTGGAACACTTCTGCTGGGTCACAGTATGAAGACTCTCTTCTTCAGTTGCCAGTAGTGGAAGACCTGACAAGCCATCAGCATTGCTGTGTTGTTTGGTACCCTTGAACTCTATGTCATAAGAGTGGGCTGCTAGGAACAGTGCTCAACATTGTAACTGGGTAGCAGTCATCACTGGAATTCCCTTCCTGGGATTGAAAATGGAAACAAGTGGCTGGTGATCTGTCACTAGCGTAAACTTTTGTCCATAGAGGTAGTGGTGGAACTTCTTTATTCCCCATACTAGACTAAGGGCCTCTCAGTCGATCTGTGTGTAGATGTGTGTCTACACTCATCACTGATCTTGACGCAAATGCAACTGGGTGTTCAGATCCGTTTTTCATAGCGTGCATTAAAAGGGCTCCAATGCCATAAGGGGACACATCGTACACCAGTCTGATGGTCAGGGATGGGTCATAACGGGTGCAGAGTTCATCTGATGCTATTAGTCTCTTTGTTTCCTTGAATGTTTTTTCACATCTTTCTGACCATTCCCACTGTGCTCCTGTCTGTAACAGAGCATTCAATGGATGCAGCAGTGTAGCAATGTTTGAGAAAAACCGGTGGTAGTAGTTTACAAGACCTAAATATGACCTGAGTTGTGACACATTTTCCAGTTTGGGTGCCTGTAGCATTCTCTTCTCTTGTGACTTATGTAAGCTGTACTTGTCAATATATTTCACTTTCGAAATCTCACATCTCTCTGTCTTTGCACGCAGACCATACTCACTCAGCCTGTAAGCACATTACCAATGTTCTGGAGATGCTCTTCATCATTCTTGCCTGTCACAATGATGTCATCAAGGTAACACTGTGTTCCTGGGATATCCTGGAGCACTTGGTCCATTGCTCTTTGCCAAATTGCTGGAGCTGATGTGACGCTAAAGACAAGATGATTATACTGGAACAGTCTCTTGTGAGTGTTGATTGTAAGAAACTTCCTGCTTGACTCCTCAATCTCCACTTGCAGATAGGCTTATGACAAGTCAATCCTTGAAAACCTCTCCCCATCTGCCAAAGATGCAAAAATGTTTTCTATTTGTGGGCCAGGAGATACTGCACTGTACGCAGCACCGGGTTGATGCTCACTTTGAAATCCCCACATATGGAAACAGCTCCCTTTCTTTATCACCAGAACAATAGACATGGCCCAATTGCTCCACTCAACCCTGGAGAGAATTCCAGACACTTTCAAGCCCTGAAGTTCAGCATCCACTTTAGGACGTGGTGTGTAAGACACTGGACGCGTTTTATGAAATCTTGGTGTTGCTGTTTCATCCAGTTCAATTCTGGCCTTCATGCCTTTGAGTTTACCAATCCCCTTCTCAAACCCTTCTCATTAGCGTTAAGCTGCTGTGACAGTCTCTGGTTAGTGCTAGCATTTGTGCTGTCTTTGCCTGCTGATGTCACACTGACAGCTTTGATTGAGTGCCAGTCTAGTTGGATTTTTCTCAACCATTCACATTCAAAAAGTGCTGGTCTTCTACTTTTCAACACAAAGCTCTAACTGCTGTGTTTGGCCTCCATACATCACATTTACTTTTAGTTTGCCTTTTAGAGACACTTTTTTTTGCCTGTGTAGTTATTTAGCATTACTGAGATCTTCTCTAATAGTATCTTAGAAAATAACCTGTTACGCTCAGCCTCTGGAATTATAGACAAAGTTGACCCTGTGCAGCTCCATTTTCAGTTTTACACTAGACACATCCATTGTGATCCATATGATTTTGTGATCTGCTTCAGTTCTACTATGCAGTTCTAGTCATGACAGGTCACCTATGTTTTCTGATTCTGTTTCACATGCAGTCACTTTATACATTTAAAAATGTAAACACGAGGAAATCTGCAGATGCTGGAAATTCAAGCAACACACACAAAATGCTGGTGAATGCAGCAGGCCAGGCAGCATCTACAGGAAGAGGTACAGTCAACGTTTCATAGAAACATAGAAACATAGAAAATAGGTGCAGGAGTAGGCCATTCGGCCCTTCGAGCCTGCACCGCCATTTATTATGATCATGGCTGATCATCCAACTCAGAACCCCGCCCCAGCCTTCCCTCCATACCCCCTGACCCCTGTAGCCACAAGGGCCATATCTAACTCCCTCTTAAACATAGCCAATGAACTGGCCTCAACAGTTTGCTGTGGCAGAGAATTCCACAGATTCACCACTCTCTGTGTGAAGAAATTTTTCCTAATCTCGGTCCTAAAAGGCTTCCCCTCTATCCTCAAACTGTGACCCCTCGTTCTGGACCTCCCCAACATCGGGAACAATCTTCCCGCATCTAGCCTGTCCAATCCCTTTAGGATCTTATACGTTTCAATCAGATCAGTTTCAGGCCGAGACCCTTCGTCAGGACTAACTGAAGAAAGAGATAGTAAGAGATTTGAAAGTGAGAGGGGAAGGGGGAGATCCAAAATGATAGGAGAAGACAGGAGGGGGAGGGATGGAGCCAAGAGCTGGACAGGTGATAGGCAAAAGGGATATGAGAGGATCATGGGACAGGAGGCCTAGGGAGAAAGAAAAGGGGGAGGGGAGCATCAAAGGAAGATATAGTGAGAGGGACAGAGGGACAAAAAAGAGAGAGAGAAAAAAAGAGGGGGGGAGACAGAGAGAGAGAGAGAGAGAGAGAGAGAGAGAGAGATAAATAAATAAATAAATAAATAAGGGATGGGGTATGAAGGGGAGGAGGGGCATTAACGTAAGTTAGAGAAGTCAATGTTTATGCCATCAGGTTGGAGGCTACCCAGACGGAATATAAGGTGTTGTTCCTCTAACCTGAGTGTGGCTTCATCTTGACAGCAGAGGAGGCCATGGATAGGCATATCAGAATGGGAATGGGACATGGAATTAAAATGTGTGGCCACTGGGAGATCCTGTTTTCTCTGGTGGACAGAGCGTAGGTGTTCAGCAAAGCGGTCTCCCAGTCTGCGTCAGGTCTTGCCAATATATAGAAGGCCATATCGGGAGCACCGGACGCAGTATATCACCCCAGCCGACTCACAGGTGAAGTGTCGCCTCACCTGGAAGGACTGTCTGGGGCCCTGAATGGTGGTGAGGGAGGAAGTGTAAGGGCATGTGTAGCACTTGTTCCACTTACACGGATAAGTGCCAGGAGGGAGATCAGTGGGAAGGGATGGGGGGGATGAATGGACAAGGGAGTCGTGTAGGGAGCGATCCCTGCGGAAAGCAGGAGGGGGGGGAGGGAAAGATGTGCTTAGTGGTGGGATCCCGTTGGAGGTGGCGGAAGTTACGGAGAATAATATGTTGGACCCGGAGGCTGGTGGGGTGGTAGGTGAGGACCAGGGGAACCCTATTCCTAGTGGGGCGGCGGGAGGATGGAGTGAGAGCAGTTGTGCATGCAATGGGAGAGATGCGTTTGAGAGCAGAGCTGATGGTGGAGGAAGGGAAGCCCCTTTCTTTAAAAAAGGAAGACATCTCCTTCGTCCTGGAATGAAAAGCCTCATCCTGAGAGCAGATGCAGCGGAGACGGAGGAATTGTGAGAAGGGGATGGCATTTTTGCAAGAGACAGGGTGAGAAGAGGAATAGTCCAGATAGCTGTGAGAGTCCATAGGCTTATAGTAGACATCAGTAGATAAGCTGTCTCCAGAGATAGAGACAGAAAGATCAAGAAAGGGAAGGGAGGTGTCAGAAACGGACCAGGTAAATTTGAGGGCAGGGTGAAAGTTGGAGGCAAAGTTAATGAAGTCAACGAGCTCAGCATGTGTGCAGGAAGCAGTGCGAATGTAGTCGTCAATGTCGCGAAGGAAAAGTGGGGGACAGATACCAGTATAGGCTTGGAACATGGACTGTTCCACAAAGCCAACAAAAAGGCAGGCATAGCTAGGACCCATACGGGTGCCCATAGCTACACCTTTAGTTTGGAGGAAGTGGGAGGAGCCAAAGGAGAAATTATTAAGAGTAAGGACTAAATCCGCTAGATGGAGGAGAGTGGTGGTAGAGGGGACACTGGTTAGGTCTGGAATCCAAAAAGAAGCGGAGAGCTTTATACATTTGATTAGTTTTGTGTTTGAAACTTTTTGCTTTGAAACTTGCACACTCTCTCCACGTAACTTTGTCTGTGACTTTTTCTTTGAACCAACGGTTATTTGCATCATGGGAGGATTTGCCACATTGATAACATTTTTGGCTTTTTGCACCATTCAGGGACATTTTGTGCATTTCGCATTCTAACCTCTTTTGCTGTGGTTCTGCTGCATCTTTTGCTGTAGTCTCTAACGATATTGCAATGGTCAATGTCGTTCTAAGGTTTAGGCCTCTTTCTGCCAGTAACCTCTCTGAGTGTTATGACTATGCATGCCACATACAAGCCTGTCCCTGAAGGCATCAGAAAGTCTATCTCCAAATTCACAGTACTTGAAAAGTTTGTGCAGTTCTGTAATGTATTCAGAAATGTTTTCATCCTTTGACTGGTTCCTTTTGTAAAATCTAAATTTTCCAGCAATTACCAGCGGTTTAAGGCTCAAGTGATTTTGAAAAATTGTAACGATTTCGTGGGACGTCTTGTTTGCTGGCTTTTCAGGAGTTACTGTGTTGCGTACTTTGTTCTTTGACCCATTAAGCTAAGAAGCGTGGGGGCTTTCTTTTGCTCCTCCACGTTGTTTGCTTTACAATACAGTTCCACCCTCTTGGTAAATGACTCCCAGCGCTATCAAATTCATCAACTCTCCCAACTGAATTTGTCAACACAATACTTTCACTTTAAGTGTTGCTAGTTGTGCATCTCTCACTGTGTATGTACTGTGTTGTACTCACGCGTCCCTTTCTTAGCATCCGTGACAGCTTCTACACTCTTTAACTCTTTCCTCTCACTCTTAAATTGAGAGAGAGAGAGAGAGATCTCCCAAGTGCAGAGGCCTCCGACAGTCTCAATGTTCCGATTTCCTGCAATGCTTCAATTGGCGACACCAGCGGGGAGTCGAGTCATCCACGAGGCCGCACACGTTCTCCAGGCCGCTCCTGGAGATATCAAATGTGGCCAACCATGGAGCTCTGAGAATGGGAGCCCACCACTGTAAAGAACTGCACTCTGAGTGCAGAGATCATGGACTCCAACAGGACCCCAACTACCTTAAAAAAGGAAAGAAGAGGCATTAGAGAGGAGAAGAATTTAGACTGTTTCGCAGATGGGCTGGGAGAAGTCGCCCCTGGCGCTGCCTTTAGTTCTGATGGTGATGAATAGGCATATGGCAGGGAGAATGAAAATCTGGTTGAATGGTGCCATACCAACAATCTCTCACACAACGTCACCCAAACTAAAGAGCTGATTATGGACTCCAGGAGTAGGAAATCGGGGGTCCATGAGCGAGCCCTCGTTAGTGGATCAGAGGTGGAGGTGGTAGGTAACTTTAGGTTCCTTGGTGTTATCATTTCAGAGGATCTGTCTTGGGAGCAACATGAAAATGCCATTACAAAGAAGGCATGGCAATGCCTTTACTTAGAAGTTGGCACAGATTCGGCATGTCGTCTAAAACTTTGACAGATTTCTATGGATGCACAATGGGGAGTACCCTGACTGGTTGCATCACAGCCTGGTGTGGAAAGACCAAAGCCCAAGAACAAGAAGCCTACAAAAGTAATGAATGCAACCCAATCCATCACAGGAAATGTCCTCCCCACCATTGAGCCCATCTACAATGAGCACTGCCACAACAAAGCGGCAGCCATCATTTAGGACCTCCACCATCCAGGCCATGCTCCTTCCTCGCTGCTGCCACCAAAAGAGGAGCAGGAGCCTTAGGTCCCACGTCACCAGATTCAGGAACAGTTATCACCCTTCAACCATCAGGCTTTGGAACCAAAGGGGATAACTTCATCTACCTCCACACTGAAATGATTCCACAGCCTATGACAAACAAGATACAATCTGCAGATGCTGGAAATCCGAGCAACACACACAAAATGCAGGACTGCCAAACAGTTTTGTCCCGAAACGTCGACTGTACTCTTTTCCATAGATGCTGCCTGGCCTGCTGAGCTCCTCCAGCATGTTGTGTGTGTTCCACAGTGTATGAACTCACTTTGAAGAACTTTACAGCTCACGTTGTCAGTATGATTGTTATTTACTTTTTTTTGTGTTTGCACATTTTGTCTTCTTTTGCACACTGGTTAATGGGCAGTCTTTGTGAGTAGATTTTAAGATATTTGATTGTACTTCTTCGTTCTACTGTGAATGCCTGGAAGGAAACGAATCATAGGGTAGTAGATGGTGTCATATACATACTTTGATAATAAATTTACTTTGATATTTGAGTAGCACTGGCAAATCTCTCAGCCAGGACATTGGCTCCCCCCCGCTCCAGTTCAGGGACATCCCTTCTCTCTTGTATAGTCACCTGTAGCCCAGAAGAGATCCCAATGATCCAAGAACTTGAATCCCTGCCTCCTGCACCATGTCTTCAGCTACACAGTCAGATGAGCTAACTTTCTGATACTGGGAGTAATCCAGAGATTAATACCCCTGAAGACCCACTTTTTTAATTCTTCTCCAATCTTCGTACGGATGTTTGTATTTTCACCGCAGAGGACATCATTCTTTTCATTGGTACCAAGATACACCATGACCTTCGGCTGTTCACTCCTCCCCTTGAAAATGTCCTGCAACTGCTCCAAGCCGTCCTTGACCCTGGCACTCAGACTGCAGCGCGCCATCCTGGTATCTCTCTTGCGAGCACAGTATCTCCTGTTACCCTCCCCATCCCAGCTACCGAGTCTCCTACCTGCTGCCCGGCCTGTCTTCTCACTTACCTGCTGGGAATCAGGACTGGTCTCATTGCCACCAACCTGGCTACTGCTGATGACCCAGAAAGGGGTATACTTGGAACGGCCGCAGGGGGACCGTGCCCCGAGTTTCTCTACCCCTGACCTCTCCTACTGGTCACACAGCTGTCTGCAGCCTGCACTTTCTTAGGTGTCAACACCTCACTCAAGCTCCTGTCCATGTTGCTGTCAGCACCCCGGCTAATAAAAGTACATTCATCTTCTTTAATGCGATCGGCCAAGAGCTGCAGCTGACCGCACTTCCCACAGGTGTAATCCTCAAGTTTCCCTGATCTCCCTTCCCGTACCCTGCAGGAGGAATATACTACTGACCAAACTGCCACCCCAACTACCCTAATAGGGAACTCCTCAACTGGCCTTACCTGCTCTGATCTGCTCAGCCTCCTCTCACTGAAACCTCCTGAAGCAAAGCCTCAACACTTACACTCAACCACAGGACTTCCACCTCCAAAATGGCTACTTTCCTCTTATGCCTGAGAAAAAAAGGAAACAGCTTTTAAAAGCATTCTGGCTTCTGCCCTGTCCCTTTCCATGCCTGATGAAGGGTCTCAGCATCCACAGGAGGGGAATAAACAGTTTTGGGCTGAGTTCCTCCAGCATTTGGTGTGTGTTGCACAATTTATAAGAATCTGCAGGCCCCTCCCTTCTGTTCCTCTGGCATGTTTATTAATGCTACAGTGGAACCTTTTCATCCAAAGCCCTCTTTGCATAAACGTTTACCAGTTTCCCACCAAGGTATTGTGTTTTTCTATTCTCTAACCAATGAAAGGACCTTACATTTTTTCCCCCACAGCGTTCTCTGTTCTGTGACCTTTTCTCCCATTTGCTCGGCCTGTCCCTGTTCTTTTGGAGAATCTTCACACCTCCTAACCTTTCACTCTGCCACTTGGTTTTGTGCCTTTTGCAAAGCTGGACAAGGTTATGCAGATGAACCAGGCTTAGCCAGGAGCTCTGTGGCAGGTCACTGCCAGCATCTGGTCAACTTGTTTGTTCTTATTCTTCATCATGCTGCAAAGTCGCACCCCTGGACTGGTGGTTGTAGTATAACTCGGTGGCTGGGGTACTGCAGAAGCTCCCCTGGACTCCAACAACCCTTCCACCCACCTGTCTATCAGGGCATTGTCTCTCTCTCACTGGTCCCATGGGAGTTTGAGTTCTTGGCCTCTGGATCTGTGCAGGAGAAGCAGGGTGCAGAGGTAGACCACAAGACATAGGAGTAGAATTAGGCCATCAGGTCCACCAAGTCAGCTCTGCTATTCTATCATGGCTGACTTATCATCTCTCTCACCTACTATCCTGCCTTTTCCCCATAACCTTTAATGTCCTTCCTAATTAAGAACCAATGACTTGGCCTCCACAGCCATCTGTGGTAATGAATTCCACAGATTCACTACACTCTGGCTAAAGAAATTCCTCCTCATCTCAATTCTAAAGGGATGTCCTTCTATATTGAGGCTGCACCCTCTGGTCCAACACTCACCCATTATAGGAAACATCCTCTACACACCCACTCTATCTAGACCTTTCAACACTCGATACATTTCAATGAGAACCCCCTTATTCCTCTAAACTCCAGTGAGTACAGGCTCAGAGCCATTAAATGCTCTTCTCACATTAACCTTTTCATTCCTGGGATCATCCTTCTCTATCTCCTCTGGATCATCTCCAATGCCAGCACATCCTTTCATCGCAACCCCATTGGCTCAGGCTCCCTCAGGACTCTTCAATGCCTGCGATCGAGAGGCAGGAGGGTTCACATCGATGGGGTCTCAGTCTGGGATCGGGGTGAGGGTAGGGGCTCTGTGAATGGAAATGTGGTGAATGTGGGGGTGGGGACAATGCTTGGGTGGAGGTCTAAAGGGAAAGGCCTGGATGAGTGGGAAGTGAATTGGCAAACAGGATCTGGAATGGGAGTGTCCAATGCTTGCTTGGTGAAGGGAGGAGCTCAGAAATGGGCGTGGTGTCTGGGAGTGACTCCAGGTGGGGAATATCAGGAATGAGGTGGGGGGGGGGGGAGATGTCTGGAATGGGAAAAGTGTCCAGCGAATAGTAAGGTGGGAAATGTTCAGAATGCTGAAGGTGTCTGGGTAAGTGTTGGAAGTCGTGAGGTGTCCGGGGAATGTTAGGTAACTGACATTCTAGTGAATACAAACTTCTGGTCATATGAAGAGCGTTTGACGGCTCTGGGCCCGTAGTCGTCAGAATTCAGAATGAGGGGTGACGTCATCAAGACCTATCAAATGGTGAAAGGTCTTGATAGAGTGGATGTGGAGAGGATGTTTCCTATGGTGGGAAATTCTAAGACCAGAGGACACAGCCTAAGAATAGACAAGGAGTCCTTTTAGAATAGACATGAGGTGGAACTTCTTTAGCCAAAGAGTGGTGAATCTGTGGAATTCATTGTCACAGGCAGCTGTGGAGACCAATATTTAACCATACGAATATTTAAGGCAGAGGTTGATAGATCCTTGATTGGTCAAGGCATGAAGGGATATGGGCGAAGGCAGGAGATTGGGGCTGAGAGGAAAAATGGATCAGCCATGATGAAATGGTGGAGCAGACTCGATGGGCCAAATGGCCTAACTGGAGCTTTAGCACTAACTGCAACACAACTGCACCATACTGATCGCAATTCCCGAGCATCAGCTAATAAAGGACAGTTGACTGTCAATTTAAGAGGCCACGGGCAATTGAAACGTGCAAGTTTTAGGGTGATAAGATATCTCGCAAATGGTGAGGTGCTGTGCACAGAATCATTTAATAGCAGGGTGGGAATAGTTTGTCCTCAAAGTAAAACAACTGGGCATATACTATCTATTTTAATTGGGCTGACTGAAACAAAACAAGAGCAGTCCTATAATTAATGGTTTGTTTTATTTAGCAGAACAGCAATTATATGCATCCAAAGTAAAACTGTCATTAACATTCCAAATGAAGGCGGCTGTATAGAACTGATAGCACTGGAACAGGCTGTTTGCCCTACAACTCCATGCCAGTGTTTGTGTTCCTGAAGGGTCTTCACCCACCCTTGTTCATCCAGCCCAGGTGAGGTGGCACTGTGGCACAGCTGTGAGGCGTTTGATCCTATTGGCTGGACTGCAGCGGTTACCTGGGTGCTCCCGTTCCCTCCCACATCTGAAAGGCATGCGGCAGGGGTGCCCAACTGGGGGTCCATGGACCCCTTGCTCAATGGTAGGTGTCCATGGCATAACAAAGGCCGGGGACCTCTCGTGTGTGGATTGATAAGTAAATTGACCCTTGATGTAGGTGAGAGGTAGATATGGGGAGAGAGTAAAATAAAGAGGGTTTATGTAGGATTAGTGTAAATGTGGTTGATGGTCATCATGGACTGAATAGGCCAAAGGGTCTCATTCCATGCTGAATACTGTACCTCTTTGACTCTTTGTCAATCAGTGTAATCGCTTTCACAATGGAAAAAAAAATCTTGTTAAGTCTTAGGGGGAAGTCATGTCTTATCAACTTGATTGGAATTTTGAAGGCAGTGATAAATAAGGATACAGCTGTGGATGTTGTCTACATGGATTTTGTTAAGGCGTTGGACAACATCCCTCAAAAATATCCAGTATAAATGATGTATTGATATAGAGGAGATTTACAAGGATGTTGCCTGGATTGGGGAGCATGCCTTACAAGAATAGGTTACGTGAACTTGGCCTTTTCTCCTTGGAGCGACGGAGGATGAGAGGTGACCTGATAGAGGTGTGTAAGATGATGAGAGGCATTGATCATGTGGACAGACAGAGGCTTTTTCCCAGGGCTGAAATGGCTAGCACAAGAGTTTTAAGGTGCTTGGAAGCAGGTACAGGGGAGATGTCGGGGCAAGTTTTTTTTCCCCACAGAGAGTGGTGAGTGCATGGAATGGGCTGCCGGCGGTGGTGGAGGCAGATACGATTGTGTCTTTTTTTAAAAAATCTTTTTATTGAATAAGTATACAAAAAAGGTAAGCCATATAAACATTAATACAATGTTAAAGTATAATAAAATTCCAAAAGGTATCAATACCAAAAAAAAATACTACAAACAATGTAATTTAAACATAAGAAACCAAGATAACATAATAGTATACTAAATTTTATATATATCAATGGAAAAAAAAAGAAAAAAAAACCCCAAAAAAAAACCCACCGTGCAACTAACTAAAAGCAAAGCAAAGCAATGGGCTAACTTGAAACCAAACAGAGTTAAACTTAAAATCACGTCCTCAATCCCGACCTCCATTAAAAACAGTGAAAAAAAACAAGAAGGGTAAATATTACATTAAATGAAAATATCGAATAAAAGGTCCCCAAATCTGTTCAAATTTAAATGAAGAATCATAAAGGTTACTTCTAATTTTCTCCAAGTTCAAACATAAAATCGTCTGAGAAAACCAAAAAAAGGTAGTTGGAGCATTAAGCTCTTTCCAATGTTGTAAAATACATCTTTTCGCCATTAAAGTAAGAAATGCAATCATTCTACGGACTGAAGGGGAAAGATTACTAGAAATTTTAGGTAGTCCAAAGATAGCAGTAATAGGGTGAGGAGAGATATCTATATTTAATACCTTAGAAATAATATTGAAAATATCTCTCCAAAAAGTTTCCAAAGTAGGGCAAGACCAAAACATATGAGTTAAAGAGGCTATCTGCCCCGAACATCTATCACAGAAAGGATTAATATGCGAGTAAAAACGCGCTAACTTATCTTTGGACATATGTGCTCTATGAACCACTTTAAATTGAATTAGGGAATGTTTAGCACAAATAGAGGAAGTATTAACTAATTGTAAAATCTGCCCCCAATCATCCACAGAAATGGTAAGCCCCAATTCCTGTTCCCAATCTACCCTAATCTTATCAAATGGAGCTTTCCTAAGTTTCATAATAATATTATAAATCATAGTCGATGCACCTTTCTGACATGGATTGAGGTTAATTATCGAATCTAAAATATATGTAGGAGGAAGCATTGGAAAGGAAGAAAGTATAGTACTTAGGAAATTTCTAACTTGTAAATATCTAAAAAAATGTATTCTTGATAAGTTATATTTATTAGATAATTGTTCAAAAGACATAAGGGAACCATCTAAAAATAAATCCAAAAACCGTAAAATACCCTTAGTCTTCCAAGTTTGAAAAGCGCGATCCGTAAAAGAGGGAGGAAAAAATATGTTAGATTGTGTCTTTTAAGAGACTCCTGGATAGGTACATGGAGCTCAAAAAAAGTAGAGTGCTACGGGTAACTCAAGGTAATTTCTAAAGTAAGTACATGTTCGGCACAGCATTGTGAGCCGAAGGGCCTATATTGTACTGTAGGTTTTCTATGTTTCCATAAGTAATGTTATATATATATATATATACACACACATACACATACATATGTGTGTGTGTGTGTGTGTGTGTGTGTGTGTGTATATATATAAATAAAAAATGTATAATTATTTTACATACTACAAAAACATACACATACATACATATACACAGTATATTTGGATGAAAAGGTGGATTAGTAAATTTGCAGAGGATACAAAAATTAGAAGACTGCCGAAGGATAATTGGGAAATAGATTAGCTGCAGAAATGGGCAGGGATGGAGTTTATTAAGTGTCGCACTTTGGAAGATCAAATGAAAAAGGGCAGTTAATGGTGCTGATGTGCAGCGGGATCTTGAGTTCCAAGTCCATAACCTCCCTGAAGGTTGCTACACGTTTGATAGGGAGGAAAAGAAGACTTATGGAACCTTGCCTTTATTAATCAAGGAATTGAGTTGAAGAGTCATGAAGTCATGTTGCAGTTTCAGAACACTCTAGGTTGGCCACACCTAAAGCAATGCTTTCAGATCTGTTCACCCCATTAGATGAGGGCTTTGGAAAAGATGCCAAAGAGGTTTACCAGGAGACTACCTGGATCAGAGGGTATGTACTGTAAGGAGAGACTGGACAAACATGGGTTATTTTCTCTGGAGTTGTGGAGGCTGAGGGGAGAGTTGATAGAGGATTATAAAATTATGAGAGCTACAGGTAGAGTAGACAGACACTATCTTTCTCCCAGGGTTGAAATGTTTCATACCTGAGGGCATGCATTTAAGGTGAGAGAGGACAAGTTCAAAGGAGATGTGTAGTGACAGTATTTTACAGAGATTGGTGTGAATTAGGATTAGGAAATTTAAGGCGGAGGAACACTTAGGAGACAGTGATCGTAATGTGCTAGAATTCACCCTGCAGATTGAGAGGGAGAAGCTAAAATCTAACGCACTAAAAGTTAATGTACCAGTTAGTAGGTTATTTGTCATTGCAAATTGTCCTGTGATTAGAGTACTTTGAAATAGGCGGGCTGCTGGGCAGTGTGGCTTTTTGGGCATGAAGGGTCTGTTCCATGCTGTATCTCTAAATAAGTAAATAACGACAAATCAGATCCATCAGTATTACAGTGGAGTAAAGGAAGCTAAAGAGTCTTAATAGAGGAGCTGACCAAAGTTGATTGAAAGGAGGCAGTAACAGGAATGATGGTAGAGCAGCAATGGCTGGAATTTCTGGGAGTAATTTGGAAGATGCGTGATTGGTACATCCTAACAATTCAAAGTACATTTATTATCCAAGTATGCATACAGAATACAACTCTGAGATACGTCCTCCCACAGGCAGCCATAAACAAAGAAACACCATGGAACCCATTCAAGAAAACATCGAACATCCAAAGTGCGGGGCCATTCTTCACTGAAGCATCCCCATCCACATTGATCACCCCAAACAAACTGCTTAAAAGCAGCAAAAGAAAGAGTAACCAGAATCCAGAAACACATGCAATGTGAACCTCAAAGTTCCCCAAAACAAGTCCACAGCCTGGCTAATGAATTTTTGCAACATGGATCCGAAGTCTCCTGAACTTTCCTCCAAAAGCAGCTAGCGAGAGGGAGGGGAAGACTGGCCAAATGCAGGCAGACAGCACCGAACACCTACTCTCAATCAGAGAGAAGCAATGGAATAGATCATGAGCTCACTTCTCCCCCATTTCCAGGCTTCCAGGCCTCTCACTCTGCTCCAAACCTCACTGAACTCCCTTGGAGTCAGATCGTTCAATCGACCCAAAATCCATCAAAGTGTACATCATTGGTTCCATTTACAACAGCTTAGTATAATCATGTTTGAAAGCAGAAGAATAAGTAAAAGAAATAGTTTCATCAACTGTCTGCATGGTCGCCTTTGGTCACGCCATTCATTGATGCCATCTTGAATGTCTTGAGGAAGAGGAAGCATTCTAAGGGAGGATGAGTTCTAGTTTCACCCAACCTCAGTGGAAGAAGTTTGCTTGCATTTATCCTATCTATACCCCTCATCATTTTGTATACCTCTATCAAATCTCCCCTCAATCTTCTACATTCTAGAGAATAAAGTCTTAACCTATTCAACCTTTCCCTAAAACTCAGGACCTCAAGTCCTGGCAACATCCTTGTAAACTTTCTCTGCAGTCTTTCAATATTATTGACATCTTTCCTGTAGGTAGGTGACCAAAACTGCACACAGTACTCCAAATGAGGCCCCACCAACGTCTTACACAATTTCAACAAAACATCCTGTACTCAATACAATGATCTACAAAGGCCAATGTGCCAGAAGCGTTCTTTATGACCCTATCAACCTGTGATGCCACCTTCAAGGAATTCTGGGAATACCTGTATTCCCAGAACCCTCTGTTCTACCACACTCCTCAGTGCCCTGTCACTCATTGTGTAAGACCTACCATAGTTGGACCTCCCAAAGTGCAACACCACACACTGTCTGAATTAAATTCCATCTGCCATTTATCAGCCCATTTTTCCAGCTGGCCCAGAACCCGCTGCAAGCTTTGATAGCCTTCCTTGCTGTCCACTACACCCCCAGTCTTGGTGTCATCTGTAAATTTGCTGATCCAGTTTACCACATTATTATCCAGATCATTGAAACAGATGACAAACACCAACAGACCCAACCAATCCCTGCGGGATACCACTGGCTTCCAGTTAGAAAGGCAACCATCTCCAACTACTTCCGTGAAGCCCATGTTTAATCCGATTTTCTATCTCATCTTGAATGCCAAGCAACTGAACCTTCTTGAATAACCACCCATGTGGGACCTTGTCAAAGACCTTGCTGAAGTCCACGTAGACAACATCCACTGCTTTCATCAACTTTCCTGGAAGCTTCCTCGAAATTCTCTGTCGTTAAGATCAAAGAACTGATTGTGGACTTCAGAAACGGTAAGACGAGCAAACACACACCGGTCCTCATAGAGGGATCAGAAATGGAAAGAGTGAGCAGTTTCAAGTTCCTGCATGTCAGTATCTCTGAGGATCTATTCTCGACCCAACATATTGATGCTTCTACAAAGAAGGCACGACAGCAGCTCTATTTCATTCAGAATTTGAGAAGATTTGGTCCTGTGTGTCACCAAAAATATTTTACAGACGTACTGTGGAGAACATTTAAACTGGCTACATCACCGTCTGGTATGAAGTGTGTGTGTGGGGGCAGGGTGCTACAGCACAGGATTAAAGTAAGTTTCAGAGAGTCAAGGAGCAATGACTCAAAAAGGCAGTGTCCATCGCTAAGGAGCCCCAACACCCAGGTGTTGCTTCCATCAGGGAGGAGAGACCCGAGCCAAAAGGCACACACTCAATGATTCAGGAACAGCTACTTCCCCTCTGCCATCTGATTTCTCAATGGACATTGAACCCATGAACACTACCTCACTACTTTTTTTTCTTGTTCTAGCACTCGTTATTTAATTTAACTGTTATACAATATATATTTACTGTAATTCACAGTTTTTTCTCTATTATGCATTTCATTATACTGCTGCCACAAAGTCCACAAATATCATGATGGAGGATTACAAATACCTGTGGATACGAATTGACAATCAACTGGACTGGTCAAAGAACACTGAGGCTGTCTACAAGAAGGGTCAGAGCCGTCTCTATTTCCTGAGGAGACTGAGATCCTTTAACATCTGCCGGACGATGCTGAGCATGTTCTACAAGTCTGTGATGGCCAGTGCTATCAAGTTTGCTGTTGTGTGCTGGGGCAGCAAGCTGAGGGTAGCAGACACCAACAGAATCAACAAACTCATTCGTAAGGCCAGTGATGTTGTGGGGATGGAACTGGACTCTCTCACGGTGGTGTCTGAAAAGAGGATGCTGTCTAAGTTGCATGCCATCTTGGACAATGTCTCCCATCCACTACATAATGTACTGGTTGGGCAGAGTAGTACATTCAGCCAGAGACTCATTCCACCGAGATGCAACACAGAGCATCAAAGGAAGTCATTCCTGCCTGTGGCCATCAAACTTTACAACTCCTCCCTTGGAGGGTCAGACACCCTGAGCCAATAGGCTGGTCCTGGATTTATTTCCTGGCATAATTTACATATTACTATTTAACTATTTATGGTTTTATTACTATTTAATTATTTATGGTGCAACTGTAATGAAAACTAATTTCCCCCGGGATCAATAAAGTATGACTATGACTATATGACTATGACATATGCCAGTGATATTAAACCTGATTCTTAACCAGTGCTTCAATATCTCTCAAAAACTGAGGTCCCTAAAGCTGTTATCCTTGCCTTTTATTCTGACAGGGACAAACAAACCCTCGAAATTTTAGTTTTGGATGCCTCCCATGTAAAAAGTACACCTTTGCCAGGAAACAGCCTGTCCCAATCTGTACTTGCCAGATCATTTCTGATACCATCAAAATTGGCTTTCCTCCAATTTACGTTTGTAGAATCTCAACCTGAGGAACTGAAAACTGTTACTTAATTTTCTTGGAATTTATGGCATTATGATCACTAGGTGCAAAGTGTTCCCCTATTCAAACTTCTGTCACCTACCCTTTCTCATTCCCTAATAACAGATCTAGTATCACATTCTCTCTAGTTGGGACTAGTATGTACTGATTAAGGAAACGGTCCTGAACACATTCAACAAACTCTTTCCCATCCAGCCCTTTTACAGTATGGGAGTCCCAGTCAATATGTGGAAAGCAAAAATCACAACCTTATGTTTCTTGCAATTGTCTATGACGTCTCTACAAATTTGCTGCTCTAAATCCCGCAGATTGTTGGGTGGTCAATAATAACGGTATCCCATTAACATGGTGGTACCTTTCTTATTCCTCAGTCCTACCTATAAAGCCTTACTGGACGAGCTCTCTGGTCTCGCAAACACGAGGAAATCTGCAGATGCTGGGATTTCAAGCAACACACATAAAAATTGCTGGTGAATGCAGCAGGCCAGGCAGCATCTCTAGGAAGAGGGCCCCTACGTGACTCCCTTGTCCATTCGTTCCCCCCCATCCCTCCTCACCGATCTCCCTCCTGGCACTTATCCTTGTAAGCAGAACAAGTGCTACACCTGCCCTTACACTTCCTCCCTTACCACCATTCAGGGCCTCAGACAGTCCTTCCAGGTGAGGCAACACTTCACCTGTGAGTCGACTGGGATGATATACTGCGTCCGGTGCTCCCGATATGGCCTTCTATATATTGGCAAGACCTGACGCAGACTGGGAGACCGCTTTGCTGAACACCCACGCTCTGTCCGCCAGAGAAAACAGGATCTCCCAGTGGCCACACATTTTAATTCCATGTCCCATTCCCATTCGGATATGCCTATCCATGGCCTCCTCTACTGTCAAGATGAAGCCACACTCAGGTTGGAGGAACAACACCTTATATTCCGTCTGGGTAGCCTCCAACCTGATGGCATGAACATTGACTTCTCTAACTTCCGCTAATGCCCCACCTCCCCCTCGTACCCCATCCGTTATTTATTTATATACACACATTCTTTCTCTCACTCTCCTTTTTCTCCCTCTGTCCCTCTCACTGTACCCTTTGCCCATCCTCTGGGCTTCTCCCCCCCCTTTTCTTTCTCCCTGGGCCTCCTGTCCCATGATCCTCTCATATCCCTTTTGCCAATCAACTGTCCAGCTCTTGCCTCCATCCCTCCCCCTCCTGTCTTCTCCTATCATTTTGGATCTCCCCCTCCCCCTCCCACTTTCAAATCTCTTACTAGCTCTTCTTTCAGTTAGTCCTGACGAAGGGTCTCAGCCCGAAACGTTGACTGTACCTCTTCCTAGAGATGCTGCCTGGCCTGCTGCGTTCACCAGCAACTTTTATGTGTGGAGCTCTCTAGTCTGTCCTGATTGAGCACTGCAGTGACATATTCCTTGACTAGTAATGCCACCCCTCCCCCTTTAATCCTTCACACTCTATCACGTCTAAAACAACAGAACCCTGAAACATTGAGCTGCCAGTCCTGCCCATCCTGCAACCAAGTCTCACCAATGGCCACAAAGTCATAATTCCACATGCTGATCCATGCCCTAAACTCACCTGCCTCTCCTACAATATTCCTTGCATTGAAATATCTGCAGCTCAGAACATTAGTCCCACTATGCTCAACCTTTCCATTCCTGACTTTGTGCAAAGACTTGATGTCTCTCTCCACAACCATTCCACCAGCCGTTCTGGCATTCTGGTTTCCACACCCCCGCAGCTCTAGTTTAAATCACACCCCCCCCCCATGCAGCACTAGTAAACCCATGCACCACAATATTAGTCCTCCTCCAGTTCAGGTGCAAACCATTCCTTCTGTACAGGTCCCACCTTCCCTGGAAGGGAGCTCAATGATCCAAAAATCTGAAGCCCTCACTCCTGCCCCAACCCCATATCCACATGTTAAACTGTATGATCTGGCCTCACCAGCACGTGGCACAGGTAGCAATGCTGCGATCAGAACCCTGGAGGTCCTGTATTTTAACTTAACACCTAACTCCCTGAACACACTTTGCAGGACCTAACCATGACATTGTGACCGATGTGGACCACGACCTCTGACTGTTCAGTCTTCCACTTAAGAAGACTGTGGACTCCACCCGAGATGTCCTTGATCCTGGCATCTGGGACGCCATCTAAGAATCTTGTTCTCGTCTGTTCCCCTTACCAACAAATCCCCTATCACTACAGCTCGCCTCTTCTCCCTCCTTCACTTTTGAGCCACAGAGCCAGACTCAGTGCCAGAGACCTGACTGCTGTAGCTTTCCTCTGCTACATCGTCCCTCCCAACAGTATCCAAAGTGGTGTACCTGTTGTTGAGGGGAATGGCCACAGGGGTACTCTGCAGTGATTACCTATTCCCTTTCCCCTACCTAATGGTCACCCAGTTACATGTGTTCTGCACTTTGTGTATAACGTCTTCCCTGTATACCCTGTCTATCAACCCCTCAGCCTCCTGAATGATCTGGACTTCATCTCAAAGATGAAGAAATATTCTAAAGGAAGGATGAGACAACTGTGGCTGACAAGGGAAGTCAAAGATAGCACAAAAGCAAAAGAGAATGCATACAATATAGAAAAAATTAGTGGGAAGTTAGAGGATTGGGAAGCTTTAAAAAACCAACAGAAGGGAACTGAAAAGGCCATAAGGAGAGAAGAGATGAAATATGAATGTAAGCTAGCCAATATTATAAAAGAGGATACCAAAGGTTTTCAGGTATCAAGAGTAAAAGAGAGGCAGAAGTGGACATGGGATTGCTGGAAAATGACAACAGAGAGGTAGTAATGGGGAGAAAGAAATGGCAGATGAACTGAATAAGTATTTTGTGTTAATTTTCACTTGAAAAGACATAGGCAGAATGCCAGAAATTTGAGAGTGTCAGGGGGCAGAAGTGAGTATAGTTGCTTCGGAGGAGAAGGTGCCTGGGAAGCTGAAAGGTCTGAAGATCAATAAGCCAGCTGGACCAGAGAGACTACAATCCAAGGTTCTTAAAGAGGTAGCTGAAGAGATTGTAGAGGCATTAGTAATGATCTTTCAGGAATGACTGGATTCTGGAATTGTTCCAGAGGACTGGAAAATTTCAAATGTTTCTATACTCTTTAAGAAGGGAGGGAGGAAAAAGACAAGAAATTAACAACCAGTTAACCAGACTTCAGTGGTTGGTGAGATGCTAGAGGCCATTTTTAAGCATAAAGTTTCGGGTTACTTGGAGGCACACAATAAAATCGGCCAAAGTCAGTGTGGTTTTCTTAAGGGCAAACTTGAGGAACCCACAGATGGGATAGACAAAGGAGATGCTGTGGATGTTGTTTACTTGGATTTTCAGAAGCCCTTTGACAAGGTGACAGACATGCAGCTGCTGAAGAAGATAAGAGCCCATGGAAAGATGCTAGCATGGATAGAAGATTATCTGACAGGTAGAAAGCAAAGAGAGGGAATAAAGGAAGACTTTTCGGCTTGGCTGTCGATGACTACTGATGTTCCACAGGGGTCAGTGTTGGGTCTGCTACTTTTCACATTACATGTTAAGTCACATTATATGTTATGATCTGGATGATGGATTTCATGGCTTTGTGGCCAAGTTTGCGGATGATAGGTGGAGGGCCAGGTAGTGTTGAAGAAGCAGGAAGTGTGCAGAGGGACTTGAACTTATTGAACTTGAACTTAGGACGGGTAAAGAAGAGGCAGATGGAATATGGCGTAGCTAAGTATAAGGGCATGAAATTTGATAGAAGGAATAAAAGTGTAAACTGTTTTCTAAACGGGGAGAAAATTCAGAAATTGGAGTTGCAGAGGGTCCTAATGCAGGATTCCCTAAAGGTTAACTTGCAAGTGAGTCAGTAGTAAGGAGGCAAATGCAATATTAGCATTCATTTCAAGAGAACTAGATTATAAAAGCAAGGATGTCATGCTGAGGCTTTAGAAGGCACTGGTCAGACTGCATTTGGGGTACTGTAAGCAACTTTAGGCCTCATATCTAAAGAAGCATGTGCCAGCATTAGAGATGGTCCAGAGGAGGTTTACAAGAATGAACACGGGAATGTAAGGGTTAACGTTTGAGGAATGTTTGATGGTTCTGGGCCTGTACTCCCTAGAGTTTATATGAATGAGGGGGGTGGGGGGAATCTCATGAAACCCACCAAATATTGAAAGGTCTAGGTAGAGTGGACATGGAGAGGATGTTTCCAATAGTGGGTGAGTCTAGGATCAGAGGTCACTGCCTCAGAATAGAGGGACATTTAGAACAGAGATGAGGAGGAATTTCTTTAAACAGGGGGTGGAGGATCTGTGGAATTCATTGCCTGTCGAGACCAAGTCATCGGATATACTTGAAGTGGAGGTTGCTAGGTTCCTGATTATTAAAGGTGTCAAAGATTGCGGGGAGAAGGCAGAAGAAAGAGGCCAAGAGGGAAAATAAACCATGATGGAATGGCAGAGCAGACTCAATGGGCCAAATGGCCTAATTCTGCTCCTATGCCTTATAGTGTTATGGATATGGACATTGTGTAGCAGAAAGGATGAGTTTAGTGGGCCATTTAATTACTAATGTAATTATTTCTCTTCAACATTTTGGGCAGAAGGACCTGTCCCTGTGATGTATTGTTCTATATTGTTTGTTCACATTCAAAAAAAAATCTAACTTTGAAAAATGTCAATGGATGTCTCCAAGAATGAAGTTGCATTTCGTTTTTATAGCAAGACCTTAAGGTGGTTAGAAAGTATAAGGGATGTTCTCTTTTATTAGCTAAGGTTTAGAATGCAAGAGCAGGGAGGTAATGCTATAACATACCACCATAGTGGGCCATATCTCAAATAATGATGGGATGGTGGACAGGACCCTCCAAGACCCCACCAACTTGGGCATTCAACCAGTGTGCAAAAGACAACAAACTGTGCAAATACAAAAAGAAATAAATAATAATAATTAATAAATATCAAGAATATGAGATGAAGAGTCCTTGAAAGTGAGTCCATAAATTGTGGGAACACTTCAATGATGGGGCAAATGAAGTTGGGGAGGTAATAACTATTCCTGAACACTGCTGACATCAGGTAAAAGGTACAGGAGCCTCAGGATCCTTGCCACCAGGTTCAGGAACAGTCACTACTCCCCAACCATCAGGCTCTTGAACCAATGCGGATAACTTCACTCGCCCCATCATTGAACTGTTCTCACAACCAAGAGACTCAATTTCAAGGACTCTTCATCTCATGTTCTTGATACTTATTTATTATTATTATGCATTTCTTTTTGTATTTCCACAGTTTGTTGTCTTCTGCACATTGGTGGAGCACTCAAGTTGGGTGATCTTTCATCAATTCCTTTATAGTTATTATTTTATCGATTAATTGAGGATGCCCACAAGAAAATGAATCTCATGGTTGTACAGTATGTTGGTGATTTCTATGTACTTTGATAATAAATTTAATTTGAACTTTGAACTTTAAGGTGGCACTTTTCCAAGCAATCTGCCCTTTTGCTTCCTCTTTTCCCACCGTATGGAGACCCAAACTGTCCTTCCAGGTAAAGTACTTCTTCCAGTCTTGAGCACTGCATTCGACACGGAGAAACCTAGCACAAATTGAGTGATTGCTTTGTGGAGACATGACATAGATTTCATCACAAAGACCAGAAAAATGTCACAACTATACTTAGAATTGGGACAGTCGGACAGATGGAACCAAGGAAAGTTTCATCATCTCAGGACCATTAAGCTTGCTCCAACCAAGCTCTTGCTTCAGCCACATATCTCATTGGTGAGGTTTATGGAACTGGGAGAGGAGAAGTACAGGAAGACACCTAGAAGGTGTTGGGGGAACCAGAGGCCAAACCAAGATAGATGTACAACTACAACACAGGAATCAAACGCGTGCTCTGCTGAGTGGTGAAAACACAACAGCAGCAGAATGCAGCCGTGACTTGACACACAGAATTTGCCAGCTGGCATGAGGTCATGAGCAGAGGGCATCCTCTCTGGTGGAAGCGGGCTCCTTGGCAGGAGACTTCTGAGGAGAGATCCTCAGGAGAAGCAGCTATGGAGACTAGTGCAAAGTGAGAATGTAATAGTTCGGTGATAGGCTGTAGGAGAATTAATTGAGGCCAGATCTGGAAACTTAGTCCAAAGATGCCAGTGTCTGGGGGACTTTATGCCAAAATAAAGCACGCAGCACTTGGGAATTATGGTGGATGCTTGGTTTTCCTTTAGTAATTCATTATTAAAACAGGGATAAAAGCATGGGTTATGCACAGTAAAACTCCAATAATCCAGCCCTTTTGGGATTTTGGTGGTTCCAGAGTGGCTAATTTCTCAGACTATTGAACGCTATATGCAAACACAACTTTATTTCAGTTTTCTCATGTAGAGTAATATATTCAAAGAGAGCAGGGAAATATACCAGTATTCTTAAACCTGGCTCCAGCTGCAAACCAACTCACTTTCCTGACCCCTCCCCCCCACTCAGTGTTCCAGACCTCAACCTCAAAGTTCCAGCCACACACCAAACTTCTGTCTGGACCCCAGGCCCAGCCACAAACTTGATGCCTAGCTTCCATTCCCAGCTCCTGGAGCCAGAAACCAGACCACAAGGATTCCTCAAAAAGCAGATGTCAGGCTATCGGAATTTTCCGCGCACCTCTTTAAGAATTGCACCATGTGACCAACATCTCACAAATGTACGTCGCAATGATGTTTGGAGAAGGGCATCCTGGAACCAGCTTGGAGCAGACCTCCCCAGCTGCAAAATAGTGTTTGCACTTCAGTAAGTAAATTGTTGGCTTCTGTATTGACTCACTCCCTATATCTAATAGGAGAGGGCATTGATACAGCGGCCACACCTGTAACTGTTGAGGACAGTGGATCCCAACCCAGGGGGTTGGGCAGGGGGGGTCCCCTGGATTCTTTGGTGAAGGGCACACTCGAGATTACAGGACCTCCAAGGGACTTCAATAATATTGAGGTAATCTCAGTCAACAGTTCATGGAACAAAGGAATAGTTGGCATTCTAGCCTGATGCATTACTAGGAGTGGCTTGGGATGCCAATGGGATGTTTTAGGGAGAAGGTATGTGTGAACAAGTTGTGTCTTCATTTAGAACGAGTGGCCCATTGCTCCTGGGCTCCGGCACTGGAATTCTCTCCCGAATCATTCGCAGAAATCCCTCCTTGTGAGTCTTTGAATGTTCTGACAAAGGAAGGGAAGGAAGCCATTCTATCTGTCGCATCCATGCTGCCTCCCAGGTAACCCCCTCTCCTTATTGCTCTCCATCCGTGTTTTACATGTGGTTTAGCATTCTATTGTGTCCCTGACCTCTACCTTGAATCTGGTGAGAAGGATTCAGGCTGTCAGAGACAAGTCATTTCTTTCTGAATGCTCAGCTTCTGGTCTACAATTATAACCACAATATTTATGAGGCTGGTCCAGCTGACTTTCTGGTCTTTAGTGATTCCCAGGACTTTTGACATCAAGGATGGGTGGTCAGACTCTCTCTAATGGGATGTTGCTATTGTCTGGCACTTTCATTGTATGGATGTTACTTGCCTCCTATTAAACTATACCTCACTGTTGCCTTGTCATCTGCTTGAATCATCTACGGTTGAATACAGCGAATATCCCCTCTTCTGACCTCAGGATAGGCTATTGATGATGCAGCTGAAAGTGGTTAGGCCTTGGACATCATCCTGGGGACTCCATCAGTTTGTTCCAGAACTGGGATAATTTACCTCCACCAACCACAAGCACCTTCCTTTGTGTAAGGTACAACAGCAGGTGCAAGAGCACCTTCGCGGATGGTCACGGACTTCATTTTTCCCAGGGCTCCGGATGCCAAGTCTAATGCCTAAGTCAGGGACATTAGGAAGGATTCTGGACTGACACAGTTAATTAAAAAATGCATTCAGTTAAAAATCCCAGAATGGGCTTGCTTGACTGAAACCAGAGCTGAAGTGAAGCTAGTGGGCCAGATGTGAGCTCCATCTGGTCCCTCCATTCAACACATCTGTGCTTTGTCAGAAGAGTGGGGGTGCTAAAGCATGGTGTGTTCAGGCCAAAGGTGTTCAATATAAGCAGCAGTTTAATGGAGTGCGAACATTTATCTGCTATTAAATATAATGTGATTGAGGTGAATGGACCTTTTCAAAGGGAGAATTGTGAAACGAGTACAAAGTTCCTGTTCTCAGTGATGTTATAAGGAGGAAGGGATTTTCCTTCTGAGCAGAGGAAACCAACTAATGTGTAAAATGATAACAGAGTGGTTGGAGATGTGGGGAAAAAACAGAACCGGCACATCACACTATTTGTCGATTAAACGTGAACAAGGTAAGGGACTATATATTACTAAATTTTAAAACATTAGGGGTTAATGAGTGGTGAAAAATATTAATTGAGTCATAAAGTCACAGAGTAATAGAATCAACTAAAACCAGTAACTGGTCCTTTGTCTCAGCGGAATAGCATCAAGCAGTCATTTACATGAATCCCTTTTTATTCTCCTCACATTCCAATCAACAAGCCAGGCGCCCCCCCCCCCACCACCTCCCCCACAGATTCTATCACTCACCTGAACAGTAGGGGCAGTTCGGCATGGCCAATTAGCCCACCAACCCGCACGTCCCCCAGATGCGGATGCAAGCCGGCACACCTGGAGGAAACATACAGCACAGCAGGTCATGATTAAATATGGGTTACTGGAACAGTGAGGCTCAAGTCTGATTCAGCAAATAGTTGTTTTAATTATATTAGTAAACAATAACAGAACACCTGTTTATGAAATGGAAAAATAAGTTGCTTTTATAACCATAATAAAATGTGAAAATCATATGGTGTTTGGATTTTCCTTTGGGCTTACTCGTATTTTCTTATAACTGGGGCTCCCTCTCTCCTGTAAGGCAGACAGGGGTCTGTGGCTTGCGGTTCTGAACATTGGCAGAGATACAAAGAACAGTAATGGTGAGAAGACAGATAGTAAGAACTACCGAATGGGAATATGACACTCTACTATTCAATAAAGGTGAGAGGGGCAAACTATGAATTACAGACTTGCTGGCCTAACATCTGTGACTAGGAAATTTAGTAATCTGTAATTAAGATCAGGGTGACAACTCTGAGCCATTTCTTTCCCACTGAGAGAGTCAGTGTGGATTTGTGAAGGGTAGATTGCACCATCAAAGCAATTTGATAATTTTGAAGAGGTGGCAAAAGTTGATGAAGGTAAAATGTCTGTGAATTTTATATATACATCTGAAAGTCAAATAATGAAGCCTCGTACAAGAGACCTCGGGCTAGCAATGTCGCTCATGGACTGACAGACCTGGCTGAGCTGCGAGAGCAGAGGTAATGGGCTGGGACTAGCAGTGTGGGTGGCTTATTCCTGCTGGGGCCTCAACAGCTCACCCATTTATAAAAACCTTACGTCCATGTCCACTGATGTCACAAAGTCTGTACTCTAAGAAGCACAGACAGCAGGAGTAAATTACAGAGAAGTCTTTTGCATCCGCATTCTGATGTCCTCTACCTCTCCCCACTGCCTTCTCACAAGAAAGATCTCGTCAGTGGATGGAGGTGCAGAACATGACTCCTCTGTATCGCCAGGAGCTCCTGGCTTTGAAATGTTTGCTTCACGTTCTTTACCAGGGAAACCATTGTTGAATTTTCTGCAGCACACACATTGAAAACTTACAAGAAGCATTTGACAGCTCTGGACCTTTTTTCTTGCTGGAGTTTATAGAAGAATGAGGGGGGATCTTTTTGAAACCTACCAAATATTGAAAAGCATAGATAGAGTGAAAGTGGAGAGGATGTTTCCATAAGTGGGAACGTCTAGGACCAGAGGGCACAACCTCAGAATGGAAGGCTGTCCTTTTAGAACAGAGAGTAAGAGGATTTCCTTTAACCAGAGGGTGATGAATCTGTGGAAGTCATTGCCACAGACAGCTGTGGAGGCCAAGTCATTGGGTATATTTAAAGCAGAGGTTGACAGGTTCTTCATTAGTAAGGGCATCAGAAGTTATGGGGAGAAGGCAGGAGAAAGAGGTACGGAGGGATAATAAATCAACCATGATTGAATAGCAGAGCAAACTCAATGGGCCAAATAAATTCTGCCCAATGTCTTATGATCTTATGGCTCTATGGTGTTATGGTCTAACTTCCCATTACATATTTCACCTGGAAGATGCCCAACCTTTAAAAGAAGCAGGCTCCCTTTCAATAGAGCTGTGCCCTTGTGACATCAGAAGCCTTGCTATTGAGTATGTGTGTATGTCAATGGCTGCAAACAGCCTTGATGGAAAATAGCAAGCAGCACAAATCTGATACCATGTCTATGCCACAAGGACAAGGTGTTGATAAAAGGCTATTTCATTCTTTGTGCCCATTCCTAATTTGTCTCATGTTGCCTTGTGATGATCCATTGCTATTTGTGGGACCTCAGGAAGCATATGTACCTACATAAACCAAGCAACATCTTGAAGAAGTAAGTCATTGGTGTGAAGCCCCAGGGAACAGGTTTATTCACCACATGTACATCGAAATGCAATGTCTGCATTAACAACCAACACACAGCCCACAGGTGCCACCACGTATTCCGGCGCCAACATGACATGCCCACGATGCTTTGCAGAACAACACTGAACACAACAAGACAGCACATACCAAGGAACAAAACAACAACAGCAACAAAGCCCCGTTCTTCGCCCCCACCACCCGACCCACAGACACACACAGCCTCGCAACCCCAGGACACAACGTCTTCTTTGGATTTCTGCCTCCAGTGGACTAGTAGATCACAGATATTTGGCCTTTGACGTCCTCAGTGGACTCGCAGAGATCTGCAGATTCATTGGTCCTCCACATCTGGACTTCTGATCAATGCTCGGGCTTTGACCTGGACTCCCAATTGAGCTTCGGGCTTCAGTAGCAACCCAGAACTTGCCAAAGGCGATGAATGAGGATCCGAAATCCAGGCCTCGAGTTCTGGACTCGCAGATGACAGGAACCCAGACACTAGGCCTTGAATCCCAGTCTCACAATTCGCGTACCTAGGGGACACTGGCTCTTTTTCTTTCTGTCCACATGGAACTCTGATCCCAGAACAGGCCAATGACTCCAGCCCTCAACCTCACTGGTCCATGAGCTCAACATCCAACCACATCCACATCACTGATCTTTGAACGCCGAACAGAGGCTTAGACTCTGGCCTGTCCTCTATTTACCCCACATATCCCTCCCTAAACCCCAACCCGATCCCCAAAAACATCCTCTGTCCCCAAGAACACCCGTCCCCATGAACCTAAAAAATAGCTTAGTCTGAGACACAGCCTCAACAGGGACCACAGCTGAACGCCATCTTAAAAAACATATGGAGATAGATAGAAGTGCTATAGAAATGTAAACATGAGGAAATGTGCAGATGCTGGAAATTCAAGCAACACACATCAAAGTTGCTGGTGAACGCAGCAGGCCAGGCAGCATCTCTAGGAAGAGGTGCAGTCGACGTTTCAGGCTGAGACCCTTCGTCAGGACTAACTGAAGGAAGAGCTAGTAAGAGATTTGAAAGTGGGATGGGGAGGGGGAGATCTGAAATGATAGGAGAAGACAGGAGGGGGAGGGATGGAGCCAAGAGCTGGACAGGTGATAGGCAAAGGGGATATGAGAGGACCATGGGATCTAGGGAGAAAGAAAGGGGGAAGGGGGAAGCCCAGAGGATGGGCAAGGAATATAGTGAGAGGACAGAGGGAGAAAAAGGAGAGAGAGAAAAAGAAAAAAATATATATATATAATAAATAAATAATGATGGGGTACGACGGGGAGGAGGGGCATTAACGGAAGTTAGAGAAGTCAATGTTCATGCCATCAAGTTGGAGGCTACCCAGACAGAATATAAGGTGTTGTTCCTCCAACATGAGTGTGGCTTTATCTTGACAGCAGAGGAGGCCATGGATAGACATATCAGAATGGGAATGGGACGTGGAATTAAAATGTGTGGCCACTGGGAGATCCTGCTTTCTCTGGTGGACAGAGCGTAGGTGTTCAGCAAAGCGGTCTCCCAATCTGCGTCGGGTCTCACCAATATATAGAAGGCCACATCGGGAGCACCGGACGCAGTATATCACCCCAGCCGACTCACAGGTGAAGTGTCGCCTCACCTGGAAGGACTGTCTGGGGCCCTGAATGGTGGTGAGGGAGGAAGTGTAAGGGCATGTGTAGCGCTTGTTCCACTTACAAGGATAAGTACCGGGAGGGAGATCGGTGGGGAGGGATGGGGGGACGAATGGACAAGGGAGTCGTGTAGGGAGCGATCCCTGTGGAAAGCAGAAAGTGGGGGGGGGGGGAGGAAAATATGTGCTTAGTGGTGGGATCCTGTTGGAGGTGGTGGAATATCGGAGAATTATATGTTGGACCCGGAGGCTGGTGGGGTGGTAGGTGAGGACCAGGGGAACCCTATTCCTAGTGGGGTGGCGGGAGAATGGAGTGAGAGCAGATGTGCGTGAAATGGGGGAGATGCGTTTGAGAGCAGAGTTGATGGTGGAGGAAGGGAAGCCTCTTTCTTTAAAAAAGGAAAACATCTCCTTCGTCCTGGAATGAAAAGACTCATCCTGAGAGCAGACGTGGCAGAGACAGAGGAATTTGCGAGAAGGGGATGGCATTTTTGCAAGAGACAGGGTGAGAAGAGGAATAGTCCAGATAGCTGTGAGAGTCTGTAGGCTTATAGTAGACATCAGTAGATAAGCTGTCTCCAGAGATAGAGACAGAAAGATCTAGAAAGGATCAGAAATGGACCAGGTAAACTTGAGGGCAGGGTGAAAGTTGGAGCCAAAGTTAATAAAGTCAATGAGCTCAGCATGTGTGCAGGAAGCAGCGCCAATGCAGTCGTCGATGTAGTGAGGAAAAGTGGGGGACAGATACCAGTATAGGTTTGGAACATGGATTGTTCCACAAAGCCAATGAAAAGGCAGGCTATCTGGACTATTCCTCTTCTCACCCTGTCTCTTGCAAAAATGCTATCCCCTTCTCGCAATTCCTCCGTCTCTGCCGCATCTGCTCTCAGGAGGAGGCTTTTCATTCCAGGACAAAAGAGATGTCCTCCTTTTTTAAAGAAAGGGGCTTCCCTTCCTCCACCATCAACTCTGCTCTCAAACACATCTCTCCCATTTCACGCACATCTGCTCTCACCTCATCTTCCCGTCACCCCACTAGGAATAGGGTTCCCCTGGTCCTCACCTACCACCCCACCAGCCTTGGGGTCCAACATATAATTCTCTGTAACTTCTGCCACCTCCAACGGGATCCCACCACTAAGCACATATTTTCCTCCCCTCCCCACTTTCTGCTTTCCGCAGGGATCGCTCCCTATTCGACTCCCTTGTCCATTCGTCCCCCACATCCCTCCCCACCAATCTCCTTCCTGGCACTTATCCTTGTAAGCGGAACAAGTGTTACACATGCCCTTACACTTCCTCCCTTACCACCATTCAGGGCCCCAGACAGTCCTTCCAGGTGAGGCAACACTTCACCTGTGAGTCGGCTGGGGTGATATACTGCGTCCAGTGCTCCTGATGTGGCCTTCTATATATTGGCGAGACCCGACGCAGACTGGGAGACTGCTTTGCTGAACACCTACGCTCTGTCCACCAGAGAAAGCAGGATCTCCCAGTGGCCACACATTTTAATTCCACATCCCATTCCCATTCTGACATGTCTATCCACGGCCTCCTCTACTGTAAAGATGAAGCCACACTCAGGTTGGAGGAGCAACACCTTATATTCCGTCTGGGTAGCCTCCAACCTGATGGCATGAACATTTACTTCTCTAATTTCCGTTAATGCCCCTTCTCCCCCTCATACCCCATCGTTATTTATTTATTTATTTATTATATATTTTTTTCTTTTTCTCTCTCTCCTTTTTCTCCCTCTGTCCCTCTCACTATATCCCTTGCCCATCCTCTGGGTTTCCCCCCCGCCCCGCTTGTCTTTCTCCCCGGACCTCCTGTCCCATGATCCTCTCATATCCCCTTTGCCAATCACCTGTCCAGCTCTTGGCTCCATCCCTCCCCCTCCTGTCTTCTCCTATCATTTCAGATCTCCCCCTCCCCCTCCCACTTTCAAATCTCTTACTAGCTCTTCTTTCAGTTAGTCCTGACGAAGGGTCTCGGCCCGAAACGTCGACTGTACCTCTTCCTAGAGATGCTGCCTGGCCTGCTGCGTTCACCAGCAATTTTTATGTGTGTTGATAGAAATGTAATTCTGTTGTCTTTAAAAGTATTACCTTTTTGACTTGGCTGAAGGATCTATTTTTGCCTGAAAGTGACGGATCAGTTGTTATACTGAGTGACGTCAGATTGATGAACATCTTGGCATGGAATAGGAAGTAGCTAACCAAATCCTTTGCTATGGGTAATAGTTAAGAAATAGTTCTGGCCCTTTCACGTACTTGGTGCTGGTTCACTGTACTGTGGAGTATTGAAATCTCAGGTGTTGTACACCATTATTCTCAATGGGTACTTAATGGAACAGTATTACTCATGTGCTCTTACATTCCTGCTGGGATGTACTAGAATATCACGGCATAGGGTCTGGCAATCCAAGTGTACAAGATCCTATTCCCTCTTTTTAGTCAGTTTGGCATGTTGGTTTGCTCAAGGAGCAATGCTAACCCCGGGATTCCAAACTCAGGATCCCGATCACCGAGAAGGATAAGCTCAGCAGATGCATGGTTACACCACCACCCGCAGGTTCCTCTCCAAGTCACACACTACCTTGGCTTGGGAATCTATCAACAGGCCTTCATCTCTCTCAGGTATGAATTCCTGGAACCCTCTACCCAAGAGCACTGTGAGAGTATCCTCATCCAAATGACCGCTTTGGTTCAAGAAGGCATCTCAGCACCACCTTCATATGGGCAGTGGGGGATGGGTTATAAATACGGGCCTTGTGAGAGTCCAACAAAGTGAATACATTAGGAAAAGGGTGTTTTTACCTGCTCCTGGGAGTAAAATATCACAACTACAGAAATCGCAGCTTTCGCACCACACCAGATTTAAAAGTGCCAGCTGGACGCATTCCAGCAGACATCATAGACAGCCTGCTACACCCTGCCTCCAGGCTCTTGCTATTGGCCAGCAAACATGTCAATCCCTGACAATCTTGCCTTCCACACGGCCAATTGGAAAGCAAGCAGGTTCTTTATTATCAGAGTGGATTTTTTTTTCTCCATAGTTGGCAAGCAAACCTTTCACGTATCTCAGACATTTTTATTCCCATTTTAAATTCCTATATTACTACTAACGAGTCTGCCAAGTAAAATCTTCATGAAAATGCATTTTCTCGTTCCTTACTTACTTAAGCTCTCCACCCCTCCTGGGACAGCAGCTCACCCATCCTTTGTCCTGGGACAGCAGCTCACCCATCCTTTGTCCTGGGACAGCAGCTCACCCATCCTTTGTCCTGGGGCAGTAGCTCACCCATCCTTTGTCCTGGGACAGCAGCTCACCCATCCTTTGTCCTGGGACAGCAGCTCACCCATCCTTTGTCCTGGGGCAGTAGCTCAAGTTGTATAATTCTTCTCCCGGGGATGAGGTCCTTGGAGCTTGTTTTGGTGTTTCTCTAGCTCTGGGCTTTTATGGAATGGAATTGCTAGCCCCATGCCCAGCCCTCCTCTTTTCGCAAGTGGGATTGTGTCCGTCACGGCAGAGTTATTTTCTTACCCTTACCATTTATTGTTTTATCTGATATTCACCATTGAAGTTTCCGGTGCTCCACTCTTTAATTCCTCAAGACTACAGGAAACCCACTACCAGATTGACATAGATCGGAGTGGGAAAGGAATATGAAGGAGCCCTTAAATTTCAAGGGACCACAATTGTTTCTGAGACTTTATACTTATTCTTTACATTCTATGATATTAGGCAGTTGAGAATTTTCTCCATGGCTGTTAAGTTCTTCCCCAAGTTATGGAAAAAATAGCTGTAGAGCCTCTGTCAGAGGGTTCATCAAAAATTGAGACCTTTAAGCCCCATCTCTAATCATTTCAAGCTTATAAGCTGTCTATGAAGCACAACAGTAAACTCAGGCAAGGAACATTCTCACTCCACCCCACGTGAGGAGATATTGGAAGTGACCAAAAACTGTGGCCGAAGTTATTGTCTTTAAGGACCACTTAAAGGAAGGAAATGAAGAACACAGAAGCAAGCATTTTCATGTACAACTATATAAAACTTTGGTATAATATGCAGATCTGGATGCCACGCTTCTGGATAAGGTGCAGAAGGGATTTACCAGAATGTACCAAACAAGATACTGGAGGGACTCAGCACATCAGGAAGCATCTGTGAAGGGAAATGGACAGTCGGGTTTCGGGTCAAGACCCTTCATCTGCTCCTGCAGTTAACTGCCTGGCCCAAGGCCACAAGAAGCTGCAGAAAACTGAGGACACAGCACAGCACATCACTGAAACCAGCCTCCCATCCGTGGATTCTACCTACACTTCTCACTGCTTTGGTAAAGCAGCCAATATCAAAGACTTCTTTCACCATGAGGAGCCTCTCTTCCCCAACCCCACTAAGCAGAAGATAGAAAGCTTGAAAGCACATACCATCAGGCTCAACGACAGTTTCTGTCCTGCTGTTATAACTCTATTAAGCAATATTGTACCTTTTGTATGATAAGATGAACACAATCTGCCTCCTCATGGCCTTTCACCTTATTGTCTACCTGCACTGCACTTTCTCCGTAACCGTAACACTTTATTCTGCATTCTGTTACTACTTTTGCCTTGAACCACCTTGATAGATGCCATCAGACAAAAATAATGAGAAACCAATTTACCAGTCACTTGTGTCTCCATTTTACCAGGAAGTTATCTGGGATGTAGTGTTGAAGTTATGAATGGGAGCCCAAGTTGTGTTTTTTTTTGAGTGGAGAAGATTGAGGGGATTTCTGATTGAGTCATACAAGGCTGCGATAGACACAGACAGGGAGATAGCCGTTTTTTTTCTTACAGTTCAGAGATAGCCACAACTAGAGGCAAAGACTTAAGGTAAGAATAGGAGATTCAGAGGGAATTTGATGAAAAGTTTTCTTTTCCCCCACTGAGTGTGGTTAAAGTCTGGAACACACTTCCTGAGTAGATGATGGAATACTGAAATGAGCACTTGAAATGCTATGGCATAGAAGGCCTCGGGTCAATCAGTGGAGAGTGGGATTATTATAGGGAGGTTCTTGACAGCCAGCATAGAAAGAGAGGGCTAAAGTTTTAAATGGATTAAAAACTTTGGAGAACGCCTTTCAGAAAGCACGTTAAGTCTAACTCAAACAAGTGAAAAGGTTAAACTGTGATCCATGTTGCCACACAGGTCGGTGTGAGGAGCCAAGTTCTCTCATATGACCCTGATTCTATCAGGTTTATGATGGAAATTGCACTTCATTTCCATCATAATTAAGTGACAATTAATTACCATTTAATGATTAATATGGATATTAATTACATTAATTGTTATTAGAGTCTAGAGAGCAAGTAGCAGCGGTGTAGCAAAGGAAGGAGGTTAATGAAGCTATTCCAAGCATAGAATGCAGAGATCCCAGCCGACTGTAGCCTCCCAGCTCTGCAGGGAATGATGGCGATCAGGAGGAACTTAAATGCAAGATGATCATTCTGAAACTTGGTGAAACAAGGGCTATCATCGAGCACAGATTTCAGTAGGTGGAATGGTCTCAGTGCATTCAATTTAGAATGAGCTCAAGTTGACACAAGATGGAAAATGGAAGGATATTGCAAATAACCATGTCCAACAATAACAGCAGCGCAGGTGAGAATCTTACCGTTTGTAGGAGTGAGGGAGAAAGTAACTGGGCTCCACAGAGATGAAACTTTATGGTGACTACTGTTCGGCCAAGCTGTATATACGGATGCAGGAACCGGCAGGTGGGGATGTGGGAAAAAGAGAGCAAGATGAACCTGAAGAAACAGGCACCTTGGCACAACTCCAGCTTGAGACAGAGGTATAGAAATCGAGAGACGCAAGCTCACCAAACGCTGGCATCACTCCAGTTTGTTCAGCTGAGAGAGAAAGGGACTGAGGGAAAAGAAAGGAGACCTTCAGTGGCAGGCTTATCTGGCACTGGTCCAGCTCCTTTCTTGGAGGGAGAGAGAAAGAGAGAAAGAAAGAAGGAGAAGAGAAGAAAAGTGAGCCTTGCAAAGACAGATTTCACTGCAGGGAGAGCCGGGGTTCCTTCAAAAGATGCGAGGCATGCTTAGCATAAGAATAAATGGGAATGGTGGTTTTAATGAGTGCCTCAGCACAAATGGATTAAAAACTTTGGAGAACGCCTTTCAGAAAGCACGTTAAGTCTAACTCAAATGAGTGAAAAGGTTAAACTGTGATCCATGTTGCCACACAGGTCGGTGTGAGGAGCCAAGTTCTCTCATATTGCATCCTTTGCTGAGAGTGCTGAGTCCTCGGTGGGCCCATGCCATTAGGTTCGTTGGTTGAGTCCAATGTTATAGGCTTAGAGTCAGAGATATATAGTACAGAAACAGGCCCCTCAGGATTCTGAATCTATACCAACTATCAATCATGCATTTACAGTAATGCTACTTTAGTCTCCTATTTTATTTTCCCCACATTCTCATCAACCACCCCAGATTCTATCCCTCACCTGCAGACTAGGGCAAGTTGCTGCACAGAACTGAGCAGGGGTCAGAATTGAGCCCGAGTCTCTGGCACCGTGAGGCATCGGACCTAACAGTGTTTTCTTGAAGCTGTGAATCCGTGTTTGGCCATATAAACGCGGAATGTAATCTTGCAAGCAACTAAGCAGCTTTCTAAAATCATTCAACTGCTAAGAAAGTCACCAGAGAACAAAATGGCAGCGCAGAAGGGTTCTCATTGCCTTGACAGCACATGACAAAAACCAAGGGTGCCTGTCGACTCCCATAATTTTGTACTTGCTGGTCAAAGATGGCAAAATCACAGAAAGAGGAATAAACCATTCTGCCCTGAACTGCTTTCATCACTCCAGCTATCATCAATCTTTGTGCTCTTTTTCCGAAGCATAATCTTCCAGCAATTGCTAAACCCTTCCAGTGGAAGTGAATATGTACTCTCCAGTAAAAGTCTGGGGTCATGGAGTCATCCAGCACAGTATATGGCCCTGCCGTTTCCATGCAGACCATCGAAACAATGATCGTGGGAATTGGTAGTGACTTCAGAAGTGTGAAGGTGGGGGACCAAGTATCGGTTCTCATTGGTGCACCAGAAGTGGAGCGAGAAGTAATTTGAAATGATCGGACATGGGCATATTGGATGAGTTGTCCTGGGTCCGGTCCACTGATGCAACAACAGAGAAGATACATCAGTGCCTCTGCTTTCTGAGGAGCTCAAGAAGATTTGCATGTTACCAAATACTTTAACTAACTTTAACAGCTGCACTATTGGAAGTATCCTTAATGATTACATCATGGGCCAGTAAAGCAGTTCCGATGCATAGGACTGCAAGAGGCCAGGAGAGAGAATGAAACACAGCCCGGTCCCTCACAGCACAGCATTATGGATACTTACAGGAAATGCTGCCTCAAGACGACAGCATGTGCCATCCAGGAACTCCACCATCTGGGACATGCCCTCTTCTCACTGATACTGTCAGGCAGGAGGCACAGAAGCTTCACGTCCCACAGCACCAGGTTCGGGAACATCCACAATCCTACAACCATTAGATGCCTGAACCAACCTGCATAACTCGAACCACATCTCAGCAAAGAATGCTACAGACCATCTCTCACACTACTATGGACTGGAAGTGTGTCTTTGTTTCTTTTTGCACTACAGTCTTGTATTTGCAAACTTTTATTCTTTTTTTACGCAATTGTATAATATTACGTACACTCAGTGGCCACTTTATTAGGTACCTTGTGTAGCACTGTGTACATGTTCAAGCTCTTCTGCTGCTGTAGCCCATCCACTTGAAGTTTTGATGTGTTGTGTGTTCAGAGATGCTGTCTGCACATCACTTTTGCAATGTATGGTTAGTTGAGTCACTGCTGTCTTCCTGTCAGCTTGAACCAGTCTGCCCAATGTCCTCTGACCTCTCTCATTAACAAGGAACTTTTACCCACAAAACCTCTGCTTGCTGGATGTTTTTTTATGTTTTTCCACACCATTCTCTGTAAATTCTAGAGACTGCTATGCATGAAAATCCCAGGAGATCAGTCATTTCAGAGATACTCGAACCACCCCATCTGCCACCAGCAATCATCCCACGGTCAAGGTACCTTATGTAGATCACATTTCCCCTCATTCTGATGTTTGATCTGAACCTCTTGACCATGTCTGCATGCTATTATGGATTAAGTTGCTGCCACATGATTGGCTGATTAGGTATTTGGCGTACCGGTGTACCTACTAAAGTGGCCACTGTGTGTACAACTTAAGTATGACTTCTGTTCTACACATTGCCCACACCAATATGCCGATGATGTGGCTGCAAGTCTCTCATTGCATGTGTACCTCATCAAACATGACAAAAAACTCAAATTGAGCAACCACTCAGAATCCCTAACTTCACCTGTAATCTTCTTTTTAGTAATTATCAATAATAAATACTGGTTATCTTATTTGCTTGTTATTATTTTCACATAGGGTTAAATTTGGAAGGTTTTTCTGCAAGGGCAAGAGTGAATATTAATACCCCCTAATGGGCAAATTTTCAAATGAATGAATAAATGGAAAGAGGACTAGAGGACTAGAATCGGGGGAAGGGGAGTAGGACCCTAGTCCTGTTGAGTGCATCATATCAGTCTGGGGTCAACCAAACAATTGATAGGATAGATGTTTGTCTGTACGGTCAAATGTCTGGCTGGATGAAGTGATTTTGAGCAAGCGATTGGTGAACAGTTTGAAGAGATCAAGCCTGGGGATGAAAAGTGGGTAGGCAGACTGCCACTCTCAAAGATATTGGGATAAGTCAGTGACTTAAATATTCAATAAAGGTCCTTCATTCATGAAACAGCTGCCGGAGCAGTTGCTAACCTGCCAGCTGTTTTCCAACAGGTTTTCTTTAGGATCTTCCCTCATTAAATACCATTGCTAAACCCGATTCTGGTTTTGAAGGTTTTGACTGCACCTGTGCATACATGTATTTGTGCTGATGACAATAAGCTCTACTTTGACTTTGACTGTGTTTTGAATGAGATTTTATCATGCAGCATGCAAGCTCGTTATGGTACACTCTTTCTCAGTGTTACAGTGCAGCACCAGCCTGCATCTTTGTGCTCAAACCCTGAATTGTGCTTTGAATCCACGGACCTCTGACTCAGAGCGACGAGTGCAGACACTAAGCCACAGCCAACAGTAATTTTAGAAGTTTTCATAAAGCCCTTTTCTGGTTCCGCTTCCACCACCAGTTTTATGCAATTTTTGCAGGCTTCCTTGTCTTTTGTTCCGTGCTTTGACCAGTTAAGGCTAGTATCCCATCTGCTTTAACAGCCTTATCTACATGCCCCACTATGGTCAAACATTCAGAATCCTCACAGTTTTCGTTGTAATGCAACATTTCATAAGGCCTGTCTGCATCTATTTGCTGGTTTTCGTAATCTTTTGGCCTCGAGATGCCAATTAATCAGTTATTCCTGGTGGCAGATTTTTAAAAATTTTACTTAGAGATATAGCTTGGAGTAGGCCCTTCTGGCTCAACAGGCCTATTTAACAGTAGCCTAATTACAGGACAATTTGCAATGACCAATTAACCTACTAACCAGTACCTCTTTGGACTGTGGGGGAAACTGGAGAACTCGGAGGAAACCCATGCGGTCACAGGGAGAACGTACAAACTTCCTACAGACAGTAGTGGGAATTGAACCCAAGTCCCTCGCACTGTAAAGCGACATGCTACCGTTACACTACTGTGCATCAAATCAGTGGTTTTCAAATAGACCATGTGTGGTGAACCTTGTACTCCTCTCCATTCACCTTCGAAACCAGAATCAGAATATCTTTTTGCTGGTTTTTGTAACCATACACCCTCACTTTGCCCATTTATCATTTCTATCTGGTGGCAGAAATGATTTTGAAGAGATCTGTCAAAAATGCAATTCAAACTCACATTGAAGCTGAAGGTACACAAAGTCACTTGACTCATCATCACCAGACTCGTCAATCTTGGAGACATTTGGCTTACATGCTGTTAGCCTGTAACATATCAAGCTATGGTTCTTCACATGCTCATCCAGGTATGATTTAAAATGATGAGGAGGTTTTGCCTCTCTGAGGCTGTAAATTCCTGACAACCACTGCTCTTCAGATAAAAATATATTTCATCCATTCATTATTATCCTTTCAATTATTTACTTCATTCTCTGTTAACTAGTGATTGAAGTCTTTGCCAATAAGAATAGGTCCCTCTGTTTGCCCTGTCTAAAGCCCTCTCAATTAATTTTTCCTTTAATCATTGTTTTAAGGGAAACAATTCAGCCGAGACCGTTAAAAAAAAACAGGACATGCAAGAAATACTCAGTCTATCAGGCTGCATCTGTGAAAATAGATGCTGTTAATATTTCAGGTTGTTTGGTGAAGGGTTTTTATCCGAAGACCCTCAGCAATAATTGTTTTTATTCCCATAGTTACAACCTGGTCTGCTGAGTATTTCTAGCATTTTCTGTTTTTATATGAGATCACCAGCATCTGCAGGTTTTTTTTTTAGATTTTCAGTCCTAGTTATAACTCCTTATTTCTTAGAGATTTCTTCATTATCCTCTCCAGTTTGCTCATAACTTTCCCACATTGTTATAACCAGAACAGCGCCCAGTACACCAGCTGTGGCTTAAAAGTTTATTTTAACAAGACCTCCCCATCTATTATTCTGTTTTTTTGCCTGATAAGCAAAATATTCCATATGTTTTAATAATCTTATCTTCTTGTCCCAGTCCTATCAGGATCTCTGTATGAGCACTGCCAAGGTATTCCCTTTCCGCTGTGTCTCAGTAATCTATCAATTATCATGCACTTTCTTGCCTTGTTTGCCCTCCACAATTGCATTACTTCATTTTTCAGCAGATTGAATTCCATTTGTGCTCTTTGTGTCACAAATCTATTCCACTAATACCTTTAGCAACCTGGAATCTTTTCCTCACAATCCTCCGCTTCCTCCGCTGCCCATTTTGATGCTAAAATACAAATTTGCCCCATCATTTGCTCAGACTGTTGATTAACTGGCTGGAGTGTTCACCGATATCTTTAGCGTCTCGCTTCAGCAGTCCGAGGTCCTCATCTGATTCAAGCGGATTTCAATTCTATCGATTCTTCAGAAGAACATGTTACCCCCCCCCTCAATGACTATAATAAATAGCTCTTACATTCATAATGATGAAATACTTTGAGGAGGTTGGTGATGAAACATATATTCTCCTGCCTGCGAAGCGGCTTAGATCCACTCCAATTTGCCTACCAGTACAACAGGTCCACTGTCAATGCCATTTCATTGATTCTTCACTCACCCTGGGACATATGGACAATGAAGGTGCATACATCAGGATGCTCTTTGCCAATTACTGCTTGGCATTCAATATTATCACTCCCTCAAAACTGATCAATAAGTTTCAAGACCTTGGCCTCAATACCTTTTTGTGCAACTGGATCCTCAATTTCTTTACTTGCAAACTCCAGTCAGTTCGGATTGGCAACAACATCTCCACAATCTCCATCAGCACTGGTGCACCACAAGGCTGTGTGCTTAGCCCCCCCGTTCTATTCACTTTACACTTACAACTGTGCGACTAATACCATAATCAAGTCTGCTGATGACACCGCTGTCATTGGTTGAATCAAAGATGGTAATGAATCATCATATAGGAGAGAGATTGAAAATCTGGCTGAATGGTGTCATAACAACCACCTCTAACTGAATGTCAGCAAGACCAGGAAGCTGATTACTGAGTTCAGGAGGAGGAAACGGAGGCTCATGAGCCAGTCCTCATTGGGGGATCAGAGGTGCCAAGGGTCAGCGTCTGTAAATTTCTTGGTGTTATCATTTCAGAGGACCTGTTCTGGGCTGAGCATGTATGTGCAAATTACAAAGAAAACATGGCAGCAGGTCCAATTACTTAGAAGTTTGCGAAGATTCAGCATGTCATTTAAAACTTTGACAAACTTCTACCGATGTGTGGTGAAGAGTGTATTAACTTGCTGCATTACAGCATGGCATGGAACTCCATTTCCATTGAGTGAAAAATCTGACAAGAAGTAACGGATATGGCCCAGTCCATCACCAGTAAACACCTTCCATCACTGAGCACAGCTGCACAGATTGCAGTTGTAGGAAAGTAGCATCCGTCATCAGGGACCCCCACCACTCAGGTCAAATTTCAAAGTTCAAAGTAAATTTTTATTATCAAAGTACACATGTCACCCTCGCACTGGGGCTTGTATACAAACTTGGCTCATTAGCTAACTCTGCTAACAGGCATGTGACTCAGCAGTGAGAAGTCCACCTTTCATAAACAACGTACGGCTGGGTTCGGTATGATTTGGGGTTCAACCAAACAGGAACGTCGGGAATTCAGATTAAAATGAACCTCAGTTTGAGAGAATGCTGTGTAAATACTAGCCATGCACAATTATCGGTCGCCAAGAAGAAACAGGTCATACCCAGCATAAAATTATTTAAAAAGTGTATATACCAATTTCAGCTTTATCAAACAGTTGACAGGAAAAAGAAAAGGAAGAAAAATAAAAGGGCCCGTTATAACTAAACCAATCTAAATATGTATATAAACATTGAAGCTCGTTTCTGCAGTGGTCAGTGTGCCACTCTACTCACGTGCTGAATTCTCATCACCAATCACAAATAGAACTTCCCTTCTTGGACTCCATCATCTCACAAAGCACTCCTTGAATCCTCCAGGCACCTTCCCTGGTCCTCTCCCCTCCGCATCTCCTGCCAAAAGCCCACAAACCTGACCACTGTCTGTCAGAAATCTCTCTCTGGCCAGCTTTCTCTGGAACCTTCTCTCTACCCACCACCCACATTGGCTGACACAACATTCCTAAGTTTAACAACATGGCTCATTACCTTCAGCCAAAACCAAAACAGTCTCACCAGGAGACGCACTGCTTTTACAGAACACTGTTAAAATATAATACCTCATGGCATAGCTGTAGAAATCCCAACCAGGGTATTACCCATATATATCACCATATGCAACCCTGAAATCCATTTTCTTGTGGGCTCTCTTCTCACTGCTGCCATTAGGAAGGAGGTACAGGAGCATCAGGACTCACACCACCAGGTTCAGGAACAGTTATTACCTCTCAACCATCAGGTTCCTGAACCATTGGGGATAACTTCACTCAGTTTCATTTGCCCCATCATTGAACTGTTCCCACAACCCATGCACTCACTTCTTAGGACTCTTCATCTCATGTTCTCGATACTTATTGCTTATTTATTTATTATGATCATTTCTTTCCTTGGTATTTGCACAGTTTGTTGTCTTTTCCACACTGGTTGTTTGTCTGTCCTCTTGGGTGTGGTCTTTCATTGATTCTATTATGGTTCTTGGATTTACTGAATATGACCACGAGAAAATGAATCTCAGGGTTGTATATATATAGTGATGTATATGTGCTTTGATAATAAATTTACTTTGAACTTTGAGATCACTAATATATATCATGAAGAACAAGGGCGCTTGTGTTTAGAACACCACAGCAAACATCTCCCACTTTTAAAGTTGCCATCAACAGGGATTCTTGATCGCATTTTTATTTTCTTCTCTTTACAACACAAGAAGCAGTATTTATGTAGCATCACTAATATGGCAAAAGATACCAATTTACTTCTCAAGGATCTTATTAAAGATGTTGATACTGAGCTGTCGATTACAGTAGGTGATTAAGCAATAAAAAGTCATTTTTACAGAGTGCTGACAGAGCTCTGGGAGGGAACTCCAGAGCCTGCCGGGGCTTGGCTGCTAAAGCCAGCAATTATCAGATTAAAGAAAGTCAAGGATACGCAAGGGAGTAGTTACCACATCATGGGCAGTGATGGAATGGAGGAGGAGGACAGGGCATAGGGGCTGTTGAGGCCTTGAAGGGTCTGAGAAAACAAGTTAGACATTTCATGTCAAGATATTGCTGTATCTTCCTTCCCTTTCTCCCATGATCCACTCTCCTCTCCTATCGGATTCCCTCTTCTCCAGCCCTTTGCCTTTTCCACTTATCACCTCCCAGTTTCTTACTTCACTTCCCATCCCCCGCCAACTTGGCTTCACCTTTCACCTTCTAGCTTGTCCTCCTCCTACCCCTCCCCTTCCCCACCTTCTTATCCCGGCTTCTTCGCCCTCCCACTTCCTTTCCAATCATGATCGAGGATCTTGGCCCAGAACGTTGACTGTTTGTTCATTTCCATAGGGGCTGCTTGACCTGCTAAGTTCTGCCAGCATTTTATATGTGTTTGCTCTGGAGTAACACCTTTCTCTCTCTGTCTCTCTCTGTCTGTCTCTCTCTCTCTCTCTCTCCCCCTCTTTCTCTCTCTCTCTCTCTCTCTCTCCCTTCCCAACGTGGAGAAATGCCAAACATCCACTTTAACTTCATACAGACTAATCATGATAAACACAACTGATTAGAGACTACTTGACTAAAGGTCACACCAGTCAGCATGCTGGGGGTTTATTTCAGCAGTGCTTTCATTGTACCAATGACAGCAGAAGGTAATGGTACAGTATTCAGGAAGAGTTAAGTGTATCCACTATTGGTAAGAAACTATTGTCCCACAGACCTTTGTGAACAAACTCCTTTTCTTCGGTCTAAAGGTGCAAGTGGGTGTTGGACTTTTTAAACCAAAGGACCTCAGGACATTCAGGATACATAACCGCTCCTCCCTCCCCATCATCCTCAACGTGGGAACCCCCAGGGCTGGGTGCTGAGCCATTGTTGTACACTCTGCTCACACACAACTGTGCGACCAAACACCTGAGCAATCACATCGTCAAGTTCACCAACGACATGACAGTGGTGGGGCTTGTCGCCGACAATGATGAGACAGCCTGCAGAGAGGAGGTGGAAGAGCCAGGCAAATAACCTCTTCTTCAATGTTAACAAGACAAGGGAGATGGTTATTGATGCCTGGAAAACCCACACCACTCACACCGCTCTTAACGTCAGCAGCACAGCAGTGGAAACTGTGAGCGGTTTCAAACTGTGAGCGGTCTCATACAACCTCTCATGGTCGAAGAACACATCCTCCACAGTTAAGAAAGCTGGCCAATGCCTCTACTTTCTAAGGAGACTGAAGAGAGCTGGTCTATACATACCAATACTCACGAACTTCTACGGATGTGCAGTTGAGGGCATGCCAGCATATTACATGACTGTGTGGTATGGAAACTGGACAGCGGTGGACAGGGGGGCTCTTTAACCAGTGGTTAAAACTGCCCAATGCATCACTGGTACCAGCCTGCCCATCACCAAGGACACATAGACAGAAAGGTGCTGGAAAAAGTCCATCAATATCATAAAAGACCCCACCTATGGACTGTTCATCGCACTCCCATTAGGGACGAGGCTACGCAACACCCATGCCAGGATCACTAGACTCAAAAGCAGCTACCACTCCCAAGCTGTCAGGCCGTACAACACTTCCATTAACCCTGCCCACCACCATTACATCCACATCAGCCACTCCTTTCAACGGCCCCTCAGCGCCCTTCATCCCTCATGCTTACACTCCACACCTCCTACCTACACTGACACAGTCACCATCCTGTGTGTTTGCACATGTTCTGCTGCTAAGAGTCACTTGATACTTTGTCATTTCCTGTCAGTCACCTTTGTTCAGATACTCCTCTATCACTGTGTGTACATACAATCAGTCCATGTACTTAAGCTAATCTCATGTATATACGACCACACTCTGTTTCTTGTACATTCTGTTCATAGTTTTGTTTTTATATCTATTATGTTTATTATTGCGTACTTTATGATTATTTGGTGGGGGTTTTTTGCTGCATCAGATCCAGAGTAACAATATTTTGTTCTCCTTTACACTCAAACTGAAGAATCATGCATCTTGGATCCTACAACAACAGGGGAGGTGTGAGGTGGAGTTATGCAATAACACAAAGAGCTTTGTGTCATGGAATCTTGCACTCGTACATTGACCATTTGGCCCATTGCCTTTGTCAGCTGTTTATCCTATTCTAATTCTGTGCCTGCCCTTTTCCTTGGCCCTTCAAACTATTTTCCCTTTCTGCTGCTTTGAAATCCAATTCTCTTTCCTAAGTATGTTCATATACCCTTGTGTCAGCATTCAGGCAATCAAGAATAACTCACTGGGTAAAGCAAAAGACAATGTAACCACATCTTCTGGGACAAGAGGATGGTTGGGATGTCCACCATTTACTGCCCCTAAATGGGATGGTTTGTTGTGGCAGATATTTAGGAGTCTCTGACCTGAAATATTAACCCTGTTTTCTCTTCCACAGATGCTAATTGACCAGCTAAGTATTTCTAGCATGTTCCATTTGTATTTCTACACAATTATGTTCGGCAGCAAATGCATCTGAAAACTCTCCCTTTATTTTGTGTTCCTTTGTATCTCTCAACTGGAAAATCTCTTTGAATTGCATATTTGACCTATAAAATGCAAATTTTCCTTTTCCAGTGCATGCTTCACAGTAGCTCTGAACAGCAAGGTAGGTATATTCTATGTTTCACTGCCTCTCCCAACTGGAAACTTCCCCTAGACGTTTCACAGTAACTCTGGACTGAAACTCTCTTTTTATCTGATGCTTCTCAGAACTCCAGAGCGTGAACTTACTGTCTGACAGCAATTTTCACAACAGCTTACCAGGAAATTGTCCTTTCACTTTATCAGTTTCACTGTAACTCATTCTGATGAAAGGCCATCGGCCAGAAACATTAATCCTCTCTTCTCCATCCATAGGTGCTGCCCAACCTGCTGAATACTCCCAGCATATTGCAGTGGCTCTGATATCCACTGAGTAAAGATGGAAGATCTTGAAGAATGCCTATTGAACTAGGAATTCCACAATCATATTTACTTTTTACTTTATTTTGTATTAATTGAATTGAAACTCCACAGCCATCATGATTGGATCTCAAATTGGGTCTCCAGGTTATGTCCATTAATTTAACCACTGCACCACCACAGGTGATTCAACCAAACCATGAAACAGGAAATACTTGACCTGAAATTGGATAGCGTTGGCTCCTGTGTCAGCAAGTATCAAGAATATGTTTTAGAACCACACCCACTGAGCACTTGCTCTTAAATACTCATGAACAGTTGGATGGAGGTCACCTGACATCTTCTAAGATGGCAGCTCTCTCCAGTACCTTGACACCAAAATAGAAAATAATAGATAAGTTTATGTCAGGATACTGAGGAGATGATGGAGTACATTTTCACCTTTTAACTCTGGTCTCCTAGAGTACAATCATTGTCTCTTTCTCTTACCCTCACACCCTTGCTTTTCTCTCTTCTCTGGGACATCAGACAGTTTCTTTACAGCTCTGGCTTTTGAGTGACAAGGGCCATCTTCCAAGTCCAAGTGGTTAGGAGAGAAATGAGATCTCTCACGTTGCATCTGTCACTGGGAGAACCGGCCCGGTGTGTGGGTTAGATACAACCCTACCCTTCTAACTGCTGCTCTCTGAAAGACCCAGAAAGGAAAAATTTGTCTTTGGCCACCAGCTCCATTGCACATCTAGTTCCATTGCTGTCACAGAGCTCATTAGAAGCTGCAAAGGAAGTGCAACCAGCAATTATACCCCCTCCTGGCACGCATCCATGCAAACGGCCCAAGTGCTATGCCTGCCCAGATACCTCTTTGCTCACCTCCATTCAGGGCTCAAAACAATCCTTCCAGGTGAGGTCACACTTCACCAGTGAATCTACTGCGGTCGTCCATCGTGTTCAATGCTCCTGATGAGGCCTCCTCTACATTGGTGAGACCCTTTGTAAATTGGGGATCATTTTATTGAGCACCTCCACATCATCCACAACAACCAGGACCTACCAGTAGCCAAACATTTTAATTCCAGTTCCCATTCTGTTCCTGTTGCAACGTGTCAGTCCACAGCCTCCTCTTGTGCCAAGATGAGGCTACCCTCAGGATGGAGGAGCAATACCTTATATTTGGCCTGGGTAGCCTCTAACCTGATGGCATGAATATCAATTCCTCCTTCCGGTAAACAAATTCCTCCCCCCTTCTTTTATTCATCACTCTGACCTTTTACCTCTTCTCATCTGCCTGGGTCCTCTCCTCCTTCCCTTTCTCTTATGGTCCACTCACCTTTCCTATCAGATTCCTTCTTTTCCAGCCCTTGACCTTTCCTACCCACCTGGCTTCACCTTTCACCTTCCAACTAGCCTCATTCCCATTCTCTTTTTATTCTGGCATCTCCCCCCCCCCCCCGCCCCATTCCTGAAGAACGGTCTCGGCCCAAAATGTCAGCTATCTATTGATTTCTATAGATGTGGCCTGGCCTGCTGAGTTCCTCCAGGATTTTGTGTGTGGATTTCCAGCCATCTTGGTTTAAGATTGCCCTGAAAGCAGTTCAGAGTCACTTGAACGAATAGAGATATCACACTTCAAACTGCTGAAAGCTTAGTGCCCACTCCTGCACCAGTTAGCGGTGTTGAAAGAAAGTAAATGAAAAGAACTTGAAATTTCAAACTTCCGCTCAATCCACCGGAGTCTGTCTTCACATGCTGGGATAGACAACTCCATCTCCGTCTCCGAGCCTACTTCTTCGGCAAGGACTCTTCCACCCCCACCGATGACCCCCTCTCCCGTCTTCAACCCTCCTCTTCTTCATGGACACCCTGCTCTGGTCTTCTGCCTGCTCTGGATCTCTTTATCGCTAATTGCCGACGGGACATCAACCATCTCGACTTCACTTCACCCTGACCCCATTCCAACCTCACTCCTTCGGAACACTCTGCTCTCCACTCCCTCCGCACTAATCCTAACCTTATTATTAAAACCACCGATAAGGGGGGTGCTGTTGTAGTCTGGCGTACTGACCTCTACCTTGCCGAGGCACAGCGACAACTCGCGGATACCTCCTCTTATTCTCCCTATCTCACATGCCCTTACACTTCCTCCCTTACCACCATTCAGGGCCCCAGACAGTCCTTCCAGGTGAGGCGACACTTCACCTGTGAGTCGGCTGTGGTGATATACTGCGTCCGGTGCTCCCGATGTGGCCTTCTATATGTTGGCGAGACCCGACGCAGACTGGGAGATCGTTTTGCTGAACACCTACACTCTGTCCGCCAGAGAAAGCAGGATCTCCCAGTGGCCACACATTTTAATTCCACATCCCATTCCCATTCTGATACGTCTATCCACGGCCTCCTCTACTGTAAAGATGAAGCCACACTCAGGTTGGAGGAACAACACCTTATATTCCGTCTGGGTAGCCTCCAACCTGATGGCATGAACATCGACTTCTCTAACTTCCGCTAAGGTCCCACCTCCCCCTCGTACCCCATCTGTTACTCATTTTTATGCACACATTCTTTCTCTCACTCTCCTTTTTCTCCCTCTGTCCCTCTGAATATACCTCTTGCCCATCCTCTGGGTCAACCCCCCCCCCACCGTCTTTCTTCCCGGACCTCCTGTCCCATGATCCTCTCGTATCCCTTTTGCCTATCACCTGTCCAGCTCTCGGCTCTATCCCTCCCCCTCCTGTCTTCTCCTATCATTTTGCATCTCCCCCTCCCCCTCCAACTTTCAAATCCCTTACTCTTCCTTCAGTTAGTCCTGACGAAGGGTCTCGGCCTGAAACGTCGACTGCACCTCTTCCTATAGATGCTGCTTGGCCTGCTGCGTTCACCAGCAACTTTGATGTGTGTCCCTATCTCACTGAGGGTTTGAGACCCGTCGGCTACCCTCACCTGGTTTAGCCGGCTTGTCGAAGCCGTTGCCCGGGGTGTGGCCGCTGTCGCATGCATACAGCTATGGGGAGCCACAGGTGAGAGCTGAGTGCCAGATGGGGACCAAAGGTGGACTAACCGCCTTGAAAAGGACGCAACATATTCCCCCACCAGAGATACTACCCCTCCCTGACACCCCATACACCCCATACATACTGTACACAAAAAGGACAGATTTGCAGTGACACTGGGAATGAACAGGAGAGTGGGACTAATTGGATAGCTCTTTCAGACAGCCAGTGTTGGTGTGATGATGTTCATCTGCACTGCACAATTCTATGACCTTTAAAATCTTTCATCTGTTATTATAAACGATTCTGTTGACCTATAGATTTATTTTATGCTATTTTAGGGTATTAACATTTAGAAGTATCTGTGATCTATCTCTTGATGTGGTGTGATATAGAAAGGGGCTATGTTGGAGCACATTTCAGAGACAGAGAGGATTTCCTGGCAGTCCGAGTGCTAATTGCTTCCTTGATCAACGCTGTTTGTGACTTAACAGGAATATTTCCACCTCCACATTCTGAGGGAGTTCTGTGGATTCAGGAGGTGCCACCGTAGCGGTTAGCACAACGTGATTAAGGCTCAGGGAATCAGAGTTCAGAGTTCAATTCCAGCATCCTCTGTTAGGAGTCTGCACGCCCTCTCGGTGAACATGTGGGTTTCCTCCGGGTGCTCCAGTTTCCTCCCACAGACCAAAGATGTACCTGTTCGTAGGTTGATTGATAATTGCAAGTTGTCTGATGACTGGGCTTGGGTTAAACTGGGGGGTTGCTGGCAGCAAGGCTCGAAGGGCTAGAAGGGCCTATTCCGTACAGTACCTCCAAATAAATTAAAATGAAATAACACCAAGGGTACACACTCATGCTTTGGACTGTAAGGATGGATGTCAGGCATCGCTTGAGATTAATGAGAGTTTTATGTTGAGGGCTGAGCAGAGCGACTTAAAGAGCCCCTTGAGTGCTTAGAGCAATTTTGGAGCTAATGGCTTGGTTCACTGCTCAGCTCTGTTTAAATAATTTTTCCCACCTTTTGACGTGATTTCCAGATATCTATTAAACAAAATCAGTATTTGAAAGTGATGTACCAGAGGCAAAAGCTCATAGGAACACGTACATGGCAGCATAGCCAAGGGACACATTTAATGGGAAGTTGTCAGGCAACTGTTTTTTGTTTTGTTTTTACACAGCGGGTGGTATATACTGTATATGAAAGCAAGTGGCTGAGGCATGTACAATAACACCATTTAAAAGACAGTTGAGCAGGTATGTGGATAGGAAAGAATTGGAACTTTTTGGGCCAAGCAGTGGGATGATTTTTGATAGGCATCTTTGTCAGCGTGAACCAGATGGATCGAAGAGCCTTTTTCTGTGCTGCATGAATCTATGACTTACGTATATGCAATACTAGCTTTTGTGTGGATTAGTGTTTTGTTATTTCTTCTACTTAAACCTAACCTGAGGTCTTTGATTGATACAAAGAATGAAAACTGATGGATCCATGCTGCTGTTTCTGAGCTGGAAGCTCTCAGACATATTGAAACTGCTTAAAAAAATAAGCACAGGTCATTGAATTGTGGACCCAGACATTAACTGAGGCGTGTACAAGGAGCTAGGTGGTATGGTGGGTGGAGTGTAGAGTGGGAAAGAGGGATGCCATGCCTCATTAGATGTCGGGGTCAGACGACCATTGGTGAAGAAAGAGAGTATAGGTGTGATAAAAAGGGTTGGAAGGCACAGCCAATAATGGGAAGCAACATTTTGGGGATATTAAGAGGCCAGAACTGGAGGAGCACTGATATTCAAGAGGTCCATAGGCAGAAACAGGGAGGGAGGGAACATGAAAACGTTTGAACAACAATTTTAAGACTGATTGAAGGCTTAGCCACAAAGCCTTCTCCCTCCTCCCATCAGGCAGAAAATACAAAAGAAGGAAAACATGTATTATCAGGTTCGAGGATAGCTTCCCTTGTATGACTTCAATGCGCTGATAAAGATCAAAAGATCTGTATGAATGGGATGCAAAACAATGCTTTCGACAATACTTTGGTACATGTGACAATAATGAACTGACTGCCAATGACATTGGTGAACGAGCCAGTGCAGGTTAGGCAGCAAAGAGTGGATGATCAGATGTCGTAATGTCAACTGTTTACTCCTCTCCGTAGATGTTACCTGACCCGCCGAGCCCCTCCAGCATCTGGTGTGCATTGCTCGGGATTTACAGTATCTGCAAAATCCCTTGCGTTTTGAGTTTGGAGTGACCTCACATGCACGGAGGGTAGAATCTGGGTGATCAGTGAAGTCCAGCTAATGCACGGAGAAATGCAGCTGCTGTGAGGTAGGGCAGGGCTTTATCAAAGCTCCATGGGTGAGAAAAGGGAGGCTTTGTAAAGGTGTGCGGATAAAATTAGAGTCGGATATAAACCAGAACTTTCGTCAACTTCGTGACAGTTTGTCAGGAAGAGGGGTAGGTCAATAGCTGATGAATGGAGCTGAAGTCGATGGTTTTCCCTCATGAGAGGAAATTTCTACTCATCCAGACCAACACTGACAAATTAGTGATGGGGTTCAGGTCGGCAGAGGTGATGCTAAGTAAAGCTCAGAACTGCCTGCATATGTGTGGAGACTGTTTTTAGATTAAACCCCTTCCTGTACTGCATCCTGCTCTGTGCTTATCACTTTGCTTTGTCAACACATAGGCCATCACTTCAGTCCTCTAACCCTTTTTCACTTGATTGCCACAAGCCCTCATAAAATACAAACAATGGTCCGTGCTCCCACCTGAGTCACTCAGCAGCCTGTTCTGTCTGTTCGTCAGAGACTGGGGGGCAGAGAGCTGTTATACCTTTGTAAAGTACCCCACCTGCCAGACGCAGGAGCGGTGTGCAACAGAGACACAAAGATGGGAACTTAACGACACAGTTAAATATCACCGTTTCACATGTCGTACAGCCACCAGACCTAGACTTTCGATAACAAATGAAATCTGATCAGTTTGTAAGATAGTACGCACCTAACCACACACTATTACTGCTGAAACACATCCACGCATTGGCTAGATTTATTATTCCAACGTTTTTGTGACCTGTTTCCCTTGTCCTCCCCTCTATAAATCTGAGGCTAATCTAATTTCATCGGCACCAACCCTTTCACAATCACTTGCTGCAGCCTCAGGCTAAGCAATGGCTTGACCCTCACACCCTTCTGACCTCTGTCATCCAGTCCAGCCTATAACAGACTTGCCTTTGCTAGGACTAACATAACCTTCCCTGTCTATCTGTAAATTGGTCCCAGAAAAGGTGACGAAGAAGGCGTTTGGCGCCTGGCCTTCATCAGTGAGGAGACCGAGTGGAAGAATTGGGATGTTATGGTGCAGTTGTGAAAAATGTTGGTGAGACCACGTTTGGATAATCGTGTACAGTTTTGTCTATCCTGTGATAGGAAAGACATCAGTGAATCGGAAAGAATGCAGAGAAGATTTATGAGGATGTTGCCAGAACTCAAGGCTTGAGTTAGAGGGAGAGCCAGGGCAAGCTGAGACTTGGTTCATTGGCACCTGGGAGATAGAAACATAGAAACATAGAAAATAGGTGCAGGAGTAGGCCTTTCGGCCCTTCGAGCCTGCACCGCCATTCATTACGATCATGGCTGATCACCCAACTCAGAACCCAATACCTGCCTTCTCTCCATATCCCCTGATCCCTTTAGCCACAAGGGCCTTATCTAACTCCCTCTTACATATAGCCAATGAACTGGTCTCAACTGTTTCCTGTGGCAGAGAATTCCATAGATTCACCACTCTCTGTGTGAAGAAGTTTTTCCTCATCTCGGTCCTAAAAGGCTTCCCCTCTATCCTCAAACTGTGACCCCTCATTCTGGACTTCCCCAACATCGGGAACAATCTTCCTGCATCTAGCCTGTCCAATCCCTTTAGAATTTTATACGTTTCAATCAGATCCCCCCTCAATCTTCTAAATTCCAGAGAGCATAAGCCCAGTCGATCCAGTCTTTCATCATATGAAAGTCCTGCCATCCCGGGAATCAATCTGGTGAACCTTCTTTGTACCCCCCCATGGCAAGAATGTCTTTCCTCAGATTAGGGGACCAAAACTGCACACAATACTCTAGGTGTGGATTGAGTGGATTCCTTATCAAGGTGTATAAAATCACAAGGAGCATTGGTAGGGTGAATGCACACTCCTATTCTCATAGTCATAGTCATACTTTATTGATCCCGTGGGAAATTGGTTTTCGTTACAGTTGCACCATAAATAATAAATAGTAATAGAACCATAAATAGTTAAATAGTAATATAGAGAAGTGAATCTAAAACCAGAGGGTATAGATATAAGATGACAGCTGAAGATTTAAAAGGGACCTGCAGAACAACTTTCGAGAGTGGTGGGTATATGGATTGAGCTCCAGAGGGGGTGGTTGAGGTAAGTCCAAGAACAAAAATCAAAAAGGCATTTGGATAAGGACATGGATAGGACAGGTTAGAGGAATCCTTCCAACAGGTGTGAAACACAAATGCCCTAGAACAGAAAATCTGCAAGGAATGGTGGGCAAGACCCTCCCCACCATTGAGTGTATCTGCACAAGGCATTGTCGCAGGGGAAAGCATCCACCGTTGGCAAACCCTAACACCTAGGTCATGCCCTGTTCTTGCTGCTGTCATTGAGAAGAAAGTTCAGGCGCCTCAGGACTCACGTCACCAGGTTCAGGAACAGTTACTCACACTCAAATGTCAGGCTCCTGATCCAAAGGGGATAACTTCACTTGCCCCATCACTGAAATGTTCCCACAACTTATAGACTCGCTTTCAAGGACTCTTCATCTCATGTTCCCAGTATTTATTATTATTATTTCTTCCTTTTTGTATTTGCACAGTTTGTTGTCGTGCATTGGTTGAACGCCCAGTTGGTGTGGTCTTTCATTGATTCCATAGAAACTACAGCACAGAAACAGGCCTTTTGGCCCTTCTTGGCTGTGCCGAACCATTTTCTGCCTAGTCCCACTGACCTGCACACGGACCATATCCCTCCATACACCTCCCATCCATGTATCTGTCCAATTTATTCTTAAATGTTAAAAAAGAACCCTCATTTACCACCTCGTCTGGCAGCTCATTCCATACTCCCACCACTCTCTGTGTGAAGAAGCCCCCACTAATGTTCCCTTTAACCTTTTCCCCCCTCACCCTTAACCCATGTCCTCTGGTTTTTTTCTCCCCTTGCCTCAGTGGAAAAAAGCCTGCTTGCATTCACTCTATCTATACCCATCATAATTTTATATATCTCTATCAAATCTCCCCTCATTCTTCTTCGCTCCAGGGAATAAAGTCCTAACCTATTCAATCTTTCTTTGTAACTGAGATTCTCAAGTCCTGGCAACATCCTTGTAAACCTTCTCTGCACTCTTTCAACCTTATTTATATCCTTCCTGTAATTTGGTGACCAAAACTAAACACAATACTCCAGATTCGGCCTCACCAATGCCTTATACAACCTCATCATAACATTCCAGCTCTTATACTCAATACTTTGATTAATAAAGGCCAATGTATCAAAAGCTCTCTTTACGACCCTATCTACCTGTGACGCCACTTTTAGGGAATTTTGTATCTGTATTCCCAGATCCCTCTGTTTCACTGCACTCCTCAGTGCCTTACCATTAACCCTGTATGTTCTACCTTGGTTTGTCCTTCCAACGTGCAATACCTCATACTTGTCTGTATTAAACTCCATCTGCTATTTTTCAGCCCATTTTTCCAGCTGGTCCAAGTCCCTCTGCAGGCTCTGAAAACCTTCCTCACTGTCTACTACACCTCCAATCTTTGTATCATCAGCAAATTTGCTGATCCAATTTACCACATTATCATCCAGATCATTGATGTAGATGACAAATAACAATGAACCCAGCACTGATCCCTGTGGCACACCACTAGTCACAAGCCTCCACTCGGAGAAGCAATTCTCTACTACCACTCTTTGGCTTCTTCCATTGAGCCAATGTCTAATCCAATTTACCACCTCTCCATGTATACCTGGCGAATGAATTTTCCTAACTAACCTCCCATGCGGGACCTTGTCAAAGGCCTTACAGAAGTCCATGTAGACAATATCCACTGCCTTCCCTTCATCCACTTTCCTGGTAACCTCCTCGAAAAACTCCAATAGATTGGTCAAACATGACCTACCACGCACAAAGCCATGTTGACTCTCCCTAATAAGTCCCTGTCTATCCAAATGCTTGTAGATTCTGTCTCTTAGTACTCCCTCCAATAACTTACCTACTACCGGTGTTAAATTTACTGGCCTATAATTTCCCGGATTACTTTTCGATCCTTTTTTAAACAACGGAACAACATGAGCCACTCTCCAATCCTCCGGCACCTCACCTGTAGACAGCGACATTTTAAATATTTCTGCCAGGGCTCCTGCAATTTCAACACTAGTCTCCTTCAAGGTCCGAGGGAACACCCTGTCAGGTCGCGGGGAGTTATCCACTTTAATTTTCCTCAAGACAGCAAGGACCCCCTCCTTTTCGATCTGTACAGTTTCCATGATCTCACTACTTGTTTCCCTTAATTCCATAGACTTCATGCCAGTTTCCTTAGTAAATACATTTGATTGAGGTTGTTATTCTATTCTGCATTATTGAGTATGCCTGCAAAGAGAGTGAACCTTACTGGAAAATGTAAATGCACACATTGTATTTTCAAAATGTAAATGCACATATTGTATTTTCTACAGTATTTGCTATGATACCACTGCTAGCTCATAGAAGGTATTCACTATGCACCCGTGACTTTTGACCTGTTCACTATTAATTCATGAGAGAACTAGAATGAAATCAAGTAGAAAGATAACGGTGGTGGGTAAGGTGATGAAATATGTGGCAGTATATCGATGCAAGATTAATTAAGAAGTAACTGTGGTTAGGGATGAGAAGACATATGGTCTAAAATGTAAACTAGGACATAATTAAGTTGGGGAGTAAAACAATAGTGGAAAGTCAAGAGCGGATATATTGATGATATGTAATCACAGGCCGACTGGAGATGATAATGTAGCTAAGAGGAAAATTGCTATAAAAAAAATGCGATGTACAAGGATCGGCGGGCAATCAGCGACTAGCTCACTGATTGTCTCAGCTTTGATTTGCAAATTAAAGTTTAAAACTTCTTGAAGAATTTTCTGCGTCTCCTTGCCGTTTGTGAGAAACGAGAAACCACGACAACCTCGGGGTTGTATAGGCTGACACATATGTACGTTGATAATAAATTTACTTTGAACTTTGAGGGACACATGCACATGGGATCGGTTTGGTAGATACTGTGGTGGGCATGAATGAGCTGAGCCTGTTTCCATGCTGTGATACTGTTTGCCAGGGCTTCAAGTTATCCAACAGGGATGATGGAAGGTGGCAACTGAAAATCCTTCTGAGGGTGTGTTATTAAGTTGGTGAACTGTACACTAGCTCAGACACTCACATGTGGCTAGGGTTTGACTGGGTCCCCAGTCTGTGAGGGACGGTGGTGGACTCAGGGACAGCATTGAAGCTCAGATGACAGAGGCCACCCAAGTTCTGCTTGGCCAGGTGCTAACTCTGAGCTCCGGCAACTTCTCCACTGCAGCAAGCAATGCACAGGCACTGGCCGGTCTTCTAGGTACACTGACCACAATGGCGGGGAACTGTAGGAATCTGCCTCAGGCGTGAGTGGGAGAATGCGGCAAGGCGTGTCCAATGTGTCTTGCATCCAATGAGTGTCCACCTTCCTTGAGGTGTCTGACCAGAGTTATACAGGGCCTTGGTGTGACTGCACCTGAAAGGCTGAATGCAACCCTAATCTCCATAGCCAAAAACAAATTATATACCTGCGAAAGACAGAGGGCTGCACACTGGGACAGCGAGTAAAGCTGCTCTCTCACTACTTCAGCAACCTGCTTTCAATCCTGGCTTCTGGTTGTCTGTACAGAGTTCGCACGTTCTTCCTGCGACAGCTGGGTTTCCTCCAGGTGCTCTGGATTCTTCCCATTTCCCAATGATATGTGGGTTGGTTGGTTAATTAGCTCCAGAGCATAGCTGCATGGTAATTTGGGGGAAATTCAGCGGAAGAGAGAATGACAAAAGGGGCTTTATGTAGGTTTAGTGTAAATGGGCGTTTGATGGTCAGCATGAACTTGACAAGCTGAAAGCTCTGTCTCTGCATTGTCAGACTCGATGACTTCCATAATTCATCTGATTTGCTCCACGATAGTGCATTTGTCTTACAAGGAGAGACCGAGTAGAATCAACCTCTATTCTCTGTTATTTCGAAGAATGAGAGTTGATCTAATTGAACCATACAGAGCCCTGTTCCTCCTCCTCCTCCTCCTCCTCCCTGACCCCCCCCCCCACCTTGCATTTCTGTCCAAGATCTGACATTACATGGATGTCTCTATCAATTATTTGTTTCAGGCACAATGGTTAAGGAAGTTTTCACTGAAGAGCCACCAAGCCTCCCCGACAGCCAAAGCAAGGTTCAAAAGATGGGATGTCGATGTGATCCCTGCCAGTATCTCTGCTTTCTCCAAACGGGCCCATCAATAAAACTCTAGCTGAGTGTTAAGAACTGGGCTCCAGGCAAATCAGTCCAGACTTTTCTTCAACTGTTACTCCATAATAGCTTAAAATACTGGGGACCCAAATAGTTAACCACAAATTAAGTTATGAATTGCTGACCTCTTCTTATAATGTTAGCACAATATTTTAAATGTCACAGCAGACGAGTTTATCTACTGAGAATATATGGATGACATAAGGAATAATAAAGGTACAACCACATTAATGGGATTATATTATCGAGCACTCAATAGTCAGTGCTATTTAGAGGAGCAAATTTATAGAGAGATTGCAGACTGTTGCAAGAAACATAAAGGTTGTGAGAGTAGATGATTTTAACTTTTCACATATCGACTGGAACTCCCCATACTGTAAAAGGGTTGGATAAGATAGAGTTTGTCAAATAGTTCAATATACAGTATAGAGGTCCCAACTAGAGAAGGTACTATACTGAATTTCCTATTAGGCAATGAGACAGGAAGGTGACAAAAGTGTGTGTAGGGAAACACTTCAGACTCGGTGATCATAATTTCATTGGTTTCAAGACAATTATGGAGAAGAATAGGTTTGCTTCTCAAGTTAGATTCTAAATTGGAGAAAGGCCAATTTTGGTGGCATCAGAACACATTTGGCAAGTGTAGATTGGGGTAGATTATTTTCTGGCAATGGTATGCTTGGTAAGCTGGAGACCTTCAAAAAAGAAATCTTGAGAGTACAGAGTTTGTACGTCCCCATCAGAATAAAAGGCAAGGCTTACAGGTTTAAGGAACTTTGGTTTCTGAGAGATATTGAGGGCCTGGTTCAGAAGGAGGAGGAGGTGCTTAGCAGGTATCGACAAAAGGAACAAATAAGTACTTGAGCAGTGTAAGAAATGAAAGAGAATACTTAGAAGGATGTCAGGAGGGCTAGGCTAAAAGAAAACATGAGGATGTTCAAGCAAACAAGGTGAAGGATAACCCCAAGGGTTTCTACAGATATTTTAAGAACAAAAGGATAGCAAGGTACAAAATTGGTTGCACTTGAAAATCAGCAGGGTCATCTATGCATGGAGCCAAAAAAGCTGGGGAAGATCTTAAATAGATTTTTCTGCATCTGTATTTACTAGGGAGACAGTTACAAAGCCCATAGTAGTGAGGCAAAACAGCTTTGACGTCATTGACTGTATACAGATTATATAGAGGAGGTGGTGTTTGTTGTCTTGAGATAATTTAGGGTGGATAAATCCCCAGGGCCTGACAAAGTGTTCCCTCAGAAATTTCAGAGGCCATTAGCAGAGTATTTAAAACATCCTTACCCGTAGGTGAGGTGTTGGAGGATTGGAGGATAGCTAATGTTGTTCCAATGTTATAGGCTGGTGAGTCTGACGTCAGTAGTGGGTAAACTATTGGAAGGTGTTCTAAGGGACCAGATATACAAGTATTTGAATAGACAAGACCTGATTAGGGATAGTCAACATGGTACATCATGTCTAACCAAACTTAGAGTTTTTCGAGGAAGTTACCAGGAAAATTGATGAAGGCAGTGGATGTTGTCTACATGGACCTTAGCAAAGTATTTGACAAGGTCTCACATGGGAGGCTGGCCAAGAATATTCAGTCACTTGGTATTCAGGATGAGGTAATAAATTAGTTTCAACATTGGCTTTGTGGAAGAAGCCAGCGAGTGGTAGAAAATAGTCATCTCACTGAGTGGAAGCCTGTAACTAGTATGCTGCAGGGATCAGTTCTGAGTCTGTAGTTGTTTGTCATCTATATCAACAATCGGGACGATAATGTGGTAAACTAGATCAGCATATTTGCAGATGACATCAAGATTGGGGGTATAGTGGATAGTGAGCAAGGCCAACAAAGCTTGCAGCAGAATCTAGACCAGCTGGAAAAATGGGCTGAAGATCGGCAGAATGGAGCTTAATGCAGACAAGTGTGAAGTGTCACACTTGAGAGGACAAGCCAGGGTAGGACCTACGCAGTGAACAGTAGGGCTCTGAGGAGTGCAGTAGAACAAAGGGAGCTGGGAACACAGATCTTAATCCCTTGAAAGTGGCATCACAGCCAGATAGCTGTAAAGAGAGCTTTTAGCACATTGGCCTTCATAAATTAAAGTATTGAGTACAGGAGTTGGGATATTATGTTGAGGTCGAACAAGACATTAGTCTAATTTGGAGTACTGTGTGCAGTTGTGGTCGTCTACCTCCAGCGAAGATATGGATAGGACTGAAGGAGTTCAGAGAAAATTTACAAAGATGTTGCTGAGACTAGAATCTGAGTTCTAGGGGAGGGTTGGATAGGTTCGGACTCAACTCCCTGGAGCAAAGGAGAATGAGGAGAAATTTGATAGAGCTGTACAAAATCATGAGGGGTATAGATTGAATAAATGCAAGCGGGCTTTTTCCACTGAGGTTGGGTGAGACTAGAACCAGAGGTCTTGGTTCAAGCACGAAAGTTGAAATATTAAAGGAGAACCTGAGGGGCAACTTCTCCACTCAGAGGGTGGAGAGAGTGTGGAATGAGCAGGAGTGGTGGATGTGGGTTAGGCTTTAACAGTTAAGAGAAGTCTGGATAGGTACATCGATGGTACAAGTATGGAGGGATATAGTCCAAGTGCAAGTTGATGTGACTAGGCAGAATAGTACTTGGGCAAAAACTAGATGGACTGAAGGGCCTGTTTTTATGTTGTAGTTCTCTGTGACTCAATGACATGTTACCACTTGTATATTATTTAAGGTTATTTCATAAAGTCATAGAAAAGTACAGCACAGAAACAGGCCCTTCACCCATCTAGTCCATGCCAAGCCTTTGGATTTGCCAACTCACGTCGACCTGCATCAGGACCATGGACCTCCAAGGCCCTACCATCCATGTACCTATCCAAACTTCTCTTAAACGTTGAAATCAAGCTTGCTTGTACCACTTGTGCTGGCAGCTCGTTCCACCTTCTCACAACCCTCTGAGTGAAGTAGTTTCCCCTCACGTTCCCCTTAAACTTTTCAACTTTCACTCTTATCCAATGGCTCTATTGAAGTCCCATCCAACCTCCATGGAAAAAGCCTGCTTACATTTACCCTATCTACACCCCCTCAGTTTTGTATACCCCTATCAAATCTCTCCCCAATCTTCTACTTTCCAAGGAATGAAATCCTAATCTATTCAATTTTTCTTTACAACTCAGGTCCCCCAGACCCAGCAACATCCATGTAAATTTTTTCTGTATTCTCAACCTTATTTACATCATTCCTGCAGGTAGGTGGCCAAAACTGCACAAAATACTCCAAATTAGGCCTCGCCAATATCTCATACAACTTCAACATAACACCCTGTACTCAATACTTCGATCTATGAGGGCCAACAGGCCAGAAGGTTTCTTTATGACCCTATCCACCTGTGATAGTTTCAATGACTTATGGACCTGTATTCCCAGATCCCTGTGCTCTACCACACTGCTCGGCTCAGTGCCCTACCGCTCCCTGTGGAAGACTGATTGGTCCTACAGAAGTGCCACCTCACACCTGTCTGCATTAACTTCTGTCAATTAAATGGATCAGTATAAGCACTGTATTTTTCTCCAACATGTTAACATATGAAGATCCAAAGGCAGCAATTTTAAGGAGCTGGGCCACAACCATGTCTTAGCATACACATTGTGTTGCTCTGTATACTTACTCCACTTGGGATTCACAATCCTGGGGTAATGATCCAAAGAGCAAGAAGCTAAGAAAGTTGTTCATCTGAAAGTTGTTCATAGTAAATCTGAAATGCAGAACTGTATGATTATGGGCGATAGTGAATCTATCAGACAGGTTAAGAAATGGAAATATTCTGACCATTGCTTGCCCGGATAACTTTTCGTTTCAGACTCACAGTAATGTGGCTGACTCTTAATTGGCCAGTGAAATGACCCAGCAAACTATCAGTTCAAGGGCAAAAGGAAGGGGGTAATAAATACTGGGCTTTCTGGTGACGCAGCAATAAAAACAATGTCTCAGTGTTTGCACACATAGCATGGCATTGAGCTGCCCTCCACCTGCATCACAGCCTGTGACAGGGAACTGCATTGTCCCTGCGTCTTGCTGCATGGCGTAAGAGACAGAGATTTGAAACACTTTGAAACTCACAATTGTTTTATATTTACATAGTTGTTCATTATTATACAATATACTTTTCAGAGGTTCCAGGTTTGGTGAAAAGTAGTTTCAAGAATATACTTTTGAGTCCTTTTTGTTTGGTGTCTTTCACAGACATCGCATTATGCAACTGTAATTAGATATGTTCAATCTTTGTAATATTTCACATGGATTTAATTAAGTCAGAGTCTTAGAGCAATGTTCCTACAACCAATGGACTCACTTTCAAAGACACTTCATCTCATGTTCTCAATCTTTATTGCTTATTTATTAATTATTATTATTTCTTTTTGTATTTGCAGAGTTTGTCTTCTGCACTCAGGTCAAATCCCCTGGTTGAGTGGTCTTTCATTGATTCCATTATGGTTGTTATTCTATAGATCTATTGAGTATGCCCACAAGAAAATTAATCTAAAAATGCAAACACAAGGAAATCTGCAGATGCTGGAATTTCAAGCAACACACATAAAAGTTGCTGGTGAACGCAGCAGGCCAGGCAGCATCTCTAGGAAGAGGTACAGTCGACGTTTCGGGCCAAGACCCTTCATCAGGACTAATTGAAAGAAGAGCTAGTAAGAGATTTGAAAGTGGGAGGGGGAGTGGGAGATCTGAAATGATAGGAGAAGACAGGAGGGGGAGGGATGGAGCCAAGAGCTGGACGGGTGATTGGCAAAAGGGATATGAGAGTCATGGGACAAGAGGCCCGGGGAGAAAGAAAAGGGTGAGGGGGGAAGCTCAGAGGATGGGCAAGGAGTATAGTGAGAGGGACAGAGGGAGAAAAAGGAGAGAGAGAGAAAAATAATGTGTGTATATAAATAAATAACAGATGGGGTACGAGGGGGAGGTGGGGCATTAGCAGAAGTCTGAGAAGTCAATGTTCATGCCATCAGGTTGGAGGCTACCCAGACGGAATATAAGGTGTTGTTCCTCCAACCTGAGTGTGGCTTCATCTTTACAGTAGAGGAGGCCATGGATAGACGTATCAGAATGGGAATGGGATGTGGAATTAAAATGTGTGGCCACTGGGAGATCCTGCTTTCTCTGACAGACAGAGCATAGCTGTTCAGCGAAACGATCTCCCAGTCTGTGTTGGGTCTCGTCAACATATAGAAGGCCACATCGGGAGCACCGGACACAGTATATCACCCCAGCTGACTCACGGGTGAAGTGTCACCTCACCTGGAAGGACTGTCTGGGGCCCTGAATGGTGGTGAGGGAGGAAGTGTAAGGGCATGTGTAGCACTTGTTCCGCTTACAAGGATAAGTGCCAGGAGGGAGATCAGTGGAGAGGGATGGGGGAGACAAATCTCTGGGTTGTATATGGTGACGTACATGCACTTTGATAATAAATTTACTTTGAATTTTGAACATGAAAATAAGTCTTTGGTGCCACCGAGTCTGCTCTGACTATTACACACAAGCAAGAGGAAAATCTGCAGATTTGGAAATCCAAGCAACACATGCAAAATGCTGGAGGAACTCAGCAGGCCAGGCAGCATGTATGGAAAAGAGTACATTCAATGTTTCGGACTGAGACCCTTCAGCAGGACTGGAGAAAAATAGATGAGGAGTCGATCGAAAAGGTGGGGGGAGGGGAGAGAGAAACACCAGCTGAGAGGAGAAACTGGGAGAGGGAGGGGTGAAGTAAAGAGCTGGGAAATTGACTGGTGAAAGAGATACAGGGCTGGAGAAGGGGGAATCTAGAGAGGACAGAAGGCCATGAGAAAAGAAAAGGGGGAGGAGCACCAAAGGGAGGCGATGGGAAGGCAAGGAGATAAGGTGAGAGAGGGAAAAGGGGGTTGGGAATGGTGAGGGGGGGTCATTACTGGGTTCGGGTGCGAGAAATTGATGTTCATGCCATCAGGTTGGAGGCTACCCAGGCAGAACATAAGGTGTTTTTCCTCCAAGCCAAGTGTGGCCTCATCACGATATTAGAGGAGGCCATGGATTGACATATCGGAATGGGAATAGGAAGTGGAATTAAAATGGGTGGCCACTGAGTGATTCTGCTTCTTCCGGTGGACGGAATGTAGGGGCTCGGCAAAGCGGTCTCCCAATCTCTGTCAGGTCTCACCGACATACAGGAGGCCACACCAGACACAGTATATGACCCCAACAGACTCACAGGTGAAGTGTCTCCTCACCTGGAAGGACTATTTGGTGCCCTGAACGGTAGTGAGGGAGGAGGTATAGGGACAGGTGTAGCACTTGTTCCACTTGCAAGTATAAGTCCCAGAAGGGAGATCAGTGGGCAGGGATGAATGGACAAGCAAGTCATGTAGAGAGCGATCCCCACAGAGAAAATAAAGTTGTGGGGGGGTGGGGAGAAGATGTGCTTGGTGATAGGATCCTGTTGCAGATGGCGGAATTTCTGGAGAATTATGTGCTGGACACGGAGGTTGGTGGGGTGGTAGAGGAGGACAAGAGGAACCCTATCCCTGGTAGGGCAGCCTGTAACATCACTGCACCCTTACAGTGATGTGATATTAAATCTACTTATCTTTTTTTTTTCCCCTCCAGTCCTGCTGAAGGGTTTTGGCCAAAATGTCGAATGTACTCTTTTTCACAGACGCAGCCTGGCCTGCTGAGTTCCTCCAGCATTTTGTGTCTGATTATTAAGCACCCATTTTTACTTTAGCCCACTTTATTTCCCCTCTAGATTCAAAGATTCAAAGTACATTTATTATCAAAGAATGTACAAAATTATATAACCTTGAGATTTGTCTGCTTACAGGCAGCCACAAAGCAAGAAACCTGAAATTACCCAATTAAAAAAAAGAAAGGCCACCCCCAATTTGCAGAGAAAGAGAAAACAAAAATCACAAATCATGCAAACAATAGAGGCAAGCAACAACAACAGCATTCTGAAACCAAATTGAGTCCTTAGATCCAAATCCCTGGAGCAGCCCAGAGTAGGCCCACAGCCTCAGTCTCAGTTCATCATACTTGAGGCAAATAGCCGCAAAGCTCGCAAGCACAAACCACAGCAGCCCTGCAATCTTACAGCCTCAGCGCTGCGGAAAGAGGAGTGAATCACCGACCACTTTATCTATGTATTATGGGGAATTCACTGTGGCGAACCTACCCTTCAACCCGCATGTCTTCAGAGTGCGAGGAGAAGCTGGCGCATCCACAGCTCACCGAGAGAACGTACAGACTCCTCGCAGACAGCACCCGAGGACAAGATTGACCCTGGGGTCACTAGCGCTGTGAGCCTCAGACTTTTAGCAGAGTCTGGGTGCCAGCCACGATGTAGCAGTCTGCTCAGGTTTATGAAGAATTATAGCAATGCCTTCCTTACTATGTCTCCGCTCTCTGCCCTATTACACTCTCCTGTTCCCATGAGGAGCAAGGTCTTCACAGGAGGCTCCTATTCCTACTGACAGTGTGTCACCACTGAAGGTCTGACCACCCTACTGGCAAGATCATTATCCTAAATCTGGAACCCATTGCCAGCCTGCCTTCTCCACTGGCCACCTGTTGTTCCCTCTGGCAGTCTATAAGCCACACTAACTGTGCATAGTAATATATACCCACTAACTCCATATGTAGTAATACATATCCACTAATTCTATAGGTAGTAATATACAGTACATATGTGATAGCTGCTGTCTTCCAAGTCTGCAGGGTCAAAGTGCTTTAGAGGTGTCACCTTGTATCACTGTTTTGATCTTTGGTGGACACCAGTTTGATTGACCCTACTAAGGGCTGTGCTTACAGGTATGTACACTCAGCAGACTTAAAGAAAATAGATAAACCTGTTAAGAGGAAATGGAGTCTCCACCTTTTTTGATATGTTCAGATATAACAGGTAGGGCTGCAGTTTGTATGTTCAGTGTGGATCCAAAAGGCAGTGTCTAGACATCAATACATGACCTCACTGCACAAAGCAAGACTAGACAAAGTAGTACATTTTGCTCCCATACAATAGGGTTAACACTGATCATTGAGAAAGCAGTGAGATTTTCCCCAAGTCTTATGCCAAAGAAAATAATTCAGTTTGTTTTCCATGTTGTAAGAAGCTAGCCAGGCCATTTCTATTTCCACTTGTTCTCTCTGTATGCAAGTTGCCTCTTGCAATATTTACTCAACCCAGCTATCCTACTGAACCCAATGCTGAGTTTTCCAATGTACCATTCTCTCAGCATGTAGTTGAAAAACACTTGGATCATATATATGATTAGTTTTGAACTAATAAAACAATTTAAAGTTCAAGTTTCAGACTATGATGATGAATTGATTTCTAATTGGCCGGCACGGTCGCGTAGTGGTTAGCATAACACCATTGCAGTGCCTGCGACCCAGGTTCAATTCTGGCCACTGGCTGTAAAGAGTTTGTACGTTCTCCCCATGACCTCATGTGTTTCCTCTGGCTGCTCGGCTTTTCTCCCACATTCCAAAGGCGTCTGGGTTAGTAGATTAATTGGTCACATGGGTGTAATTGGGCTGCACAGACCTGGTGGGCCAGAAGGGTCTATTACCACAGTATATCTTCAAAATTAAACTAAATTAAGTAAGCATACTTTAGTTGAAATACACTCAGTGCCACATTAGGTACCTCCTGTACCTAGTAAAGTGGCCACTGAGTGTATGGCCATGGTCTTCTGCCGCTGTAGCCCATACACTTCAAGGTTCGGTGTGTGTCCGTTCAAAGATGCTCTTCTGCACGCCACTGTTTTAACACGTGATTATTTGAGTTACTGTTGCCTTCTTATCAGCTTGAACCATTCTCAGTAAACTCTGGACCAGGAGCTCCAATCCTGAGATACACAGACCCCTCGTTTAATGACAAGGCTCCAGGGCATAAAGAAGTTTGGGAACCGCTCCTCCAGAGACTGTCTTGTGTGAAAATCCCAGGAAATCAGCAGTTTTTGAGATTCTCAAACCACCCCATCTGGCACCAACAATCATTCCATGATCAAAGTCACTTGGATCACATTTCCTCCCCATTCTGATGTTTGATCTGAACAACTGAACCTCTTGACCATGTCCACATGCTTTTATGCATCGAGTTGCTGCCAGGCAACTGGCTGATTAGATATTTGCATTAACAAACAGGTGTACACCAAATGAAGTGGCCTCTGAGTGACCACGACCGTGGCGTTGGGTTTGGAAGCTTGTGCACCTCAATGACCAGGAGAGCTATGTTGGTTGGAGACAGGACTTTATGCTTGGCTCTCGGTAGGGTCACCCATGCCAAACAAGTCAAAGGGTAGAGGCCAGACTAAGAGTGGTCCATCAGACCTCCAGATTTAGGGGTTCAGCCCAGGACTAACAACCTGATTGGTAAAACAAAATTGTTACAGAAACAGCAATGAAAAATCCTTCTACATCTGCATGCGACAGTATTCCTGAGTCTCCACCCGGGACTTGCATAACTGACAGTAGTGAAACCTGAGTTACTAACATGATGAAGAAAGCCCGGGACACCGCCAGAGATGGAGGACCTTCAGTGCTGCCCTGAACACCTGCAGCATAACGGGCAGTACAGAGTGTACATTTACTGATTTAGTGTCTCTCTTCATTCAGAGAGACCAACAAATATATCCCAAACTGTAAGCAGTGAACACTGAAGCATGCTACATCATTCACTGTGCTGGTTATAAATTAATAGTCAACAGGAAGTGAGCCTTGCAATGGAAACTATCCAAATGCAACAAGAAGAAAAGAACTTGTTGAAGTCATGATACACCTCAATGATGAAGGTTGGGCCCAGCTGCCTACTGAGGGACTGCTCCTAAAGGAGGAAGACTTGTTCCTCACTAAATTCAGGAGGCTTGTGTTCAAGCTTCCTCCACACTTATGGAATCATACGGCACAGAAATGGGTCCTTTCAGCTGCCCCCATTCATGCCAACCTATCAACACTAATCCCATTTACCTTCATCAGTCCTGTATCACTTTTTATCATTTCCATCCCTGTGTAAACACTTTTAAATATTACAACTGTAATCTGCAAATTCAATGCATAAAGTGAACCTGTCTCTTTCTAGGCTAAAAAGATAATAAAGGAATAGATTACCAAAGCACTGCGCCGTGGGTGGAGATGAGCTATAATGCGGGGGCAGATATAAGCAGTATCGGTGACTTACAGGATGCGGGGTTTGAAATCCTGATGTAAAGTGAACAGGAAACCAAGACTTTGCAAGATCTCTATTCGTTCATCTAGTTAATTATTTGTTCATTTATTTTATTCATTCAGAATTTGTAGATAGTTCTGGCGAGACTAGAATCCAGTGCCAAGGTTCCTCAAAACTGCACAGCTGGAACAAGATCATAACATTGCCACAGACGGGTGCAGAGGCCAAGTCATTGAATAAATTTAAAGTGGAGGTTGATAGGTTCTTAATTAGTAAGGGCGTCAGAAGTTTATAGGGGGACGGTAAGAGAATGGGGTTTGAGAGGATTAATAAATCACCCATGATCAAATGGCAGAACAGACTGAACAGGCTGAATGGCTTAATTCTGTTCCTTTGTCTTATTGTCTTTTGGATTCACCCAATGTGAGAACTTGATCCCCGTGACACAAAGCAATGGCAATATATCCGAAAACCAGTGGAGGCGGAGATGTTCCCATGGCCTAGCCGTCTCGTCTGTTTGGATGACAGATTTGGCAGTGGCGTAGAAGGCTTTGCACATTGCTGTAGACTGCACATGCAGCTTCTGTTATCTAGCATGATCTAACCCTTGCTGTAGCTTCCAGTCCCTTCAGTATCAGGTACACCTCAACATGCTCTTGCTTTCTCAATGAACAAGGATTGACTTGAAGGTAATAGAACATCAAACATTGTAGCACAGTACAGGTCCTTCGGCTCACGATGTTGTGCCAACCTACTCTAAGATCAGTCTATCCCTTCGGTCCTACATAACCCTCCATTTTCTATCATCCATCTGCCTATTTTAAGAGCACCTTGAATGTCCCTAAATATCTGCCTCGACATACACACCACTCTGTGTAAAAAAAAAACTTCCCCCTAACATTCACCCTATACTTTCCTCCAATCACCTTAAAATTATGTCCCCTTGTATGAGCCATTTCAGCTCTGGGGGAAAAATGGTCTCTGTCTGTGCACTTGATCTATGCCTGTCTTCAACTTGTACACCTCTTTCAAGTTGCCTCTCATTCTCCTTCGCTCCAAAAAGAAAAGCCCAAGCTCACTCAACCTATCCTCAAAAGACATCCTCTCTCATCTAGGCTGCATCCTAGTAAATCTCCTCTGTGCCTTTTCTAAAGCTTCGACATGCTTCCTGTAATGAAGTGACCAGAACTGAACACAATATTCCAAGTGTGGTCTAACTAGGGTTTTAAAGAGCTGCAACATTATCTCACAGCTCTTGAGCTCAGTCCCCTGACAAATGAAGGCCAACACACTATACGCCTTCTTAACAACCCTATCAATCTGCGTGGCAACTTTGAGGGATTTATGGACATGGGCATCAAGATTTCTCTGTTCCTCCACATTGCTATAAACCCTGCCATTAACCCTAGATCCTACCTTCAAATTTGACCTTCCAAAGTGATTCACTTCATATCTTTCCAAGTTGAACTCCATCTGCCACTTCTCAGCCTGGCTCTGCATCCTGTCAAAGTCCGGTTATAACTTACAGCAACCTTCTGCACTATCCACAACTCTACCAACCTGTTTCATCTACAGACTTACTGACCCACCATTCCACTTCCTCATCCAAGTTATTTCTGCACAAAAAATTCAAAATCACCAACAGCAGTCCCAGAACAGATCCCTGGAAGACACCAACTTTGGGCAGAACACTCTCCATCTACAACAGCCCTGTGTGTTCTCTGGGCAAACTAATTCAGTATCCACAAAGCCAAGTTTCACTAGGTTCCATGCCTCCTGACTTCCTGAATGAGCCTACCATGGGGAATCTTATCAAAAGCCTTACTAAAATCCACATACACCACATTCATTGTTCTACCTTCATCAAAGTGCTTTGTCGCATCCTCAAACAATTCAATCAGGTTCGTGAGGCATGACCTGCCCCTCACAAAGCAATCCTGACTATCCACAACCATACTATGATTAGATGGAGCAGGGTTGGATTATAGTGGAATGCAGACAAACAGTTGCTAATGCTGTAAGGAATCTCAGTCCACCTGCTTTAAACAGTGGTGGTAACTATGCAAATAAAATGGGTGTTTCTATCAGCTCTTCAGTATCTAGGCGTTCTGCCAGATGCTTATGTCAGGGATTTTCAAGCTCAGCTAGGCTGAGCACACTCTTGTTGTGCTCTGCCCCAATGCCTGGGTCAAACCACTCTGATATGTCTGCTTTTATTCATATTATCTTTGTACCAGCTACAATACTCAACATCAGATTCAGCTGACCTGGATCAGTACTAAGATTATTAATTTCCTGTATTAAAAATGCACACAAGTTTGCAGCTACAAATGATCCTACAAGTTTTTTTCCCCCCCAAAAGTGTTGCTTTCTCAGAAATATTTTTTGTTTATGATAGACTGCTTAAAGCTGAACACAAATATAATTTCAGACTAGTTGTATCGCATAGGAACTTGGAGAAACAAGAAATTAATTTTTATTGAATATACAGTAATACATTTAATTGCATAATTGTGTTGTCGCTTTGTAGTAGTTCAAATAAGCTAAAAATGTTTTGTTGACAATTTTCATTTGTACTCAGTGTCTGAGGCTTCTCGCTTCAGTCTCCAACAATAATCAGCCAGCATTGATGGATTTCATGATAGCATTTCTCCATGATTGCAATGTCCTGGTGAAACCTTTCACCATGCTCATCACTGACAGTGCCAGGATTTGCAGGGAAGAAGTCTAAATGGGAATGCAGAAAAGAAATCCTTAGTGACACGTTGCCCTTCATGGTTTTGTAGGCTTGAAGCTTATTGTCAACCAGCTGCACATTGTTCGGTGCTCTGTAGTTGCCAAAAAAGTTTTAATCAACATCCTTGAATGCCTTCTATGTGATTTTCTGTGGTCCCACTCGACTTTCTTTGAATTGCCTGTCATTAATGACCTGTTCAATTTGTGGTCCAACAAAAATGACTTCCTTAATCTTGGCATCAGTTATTCTGACTTGAATTATGAATTGAAACAGCATTTTTAGGCAATTTCAAAATGTTTTAAAAGTTTAACAGTACATCCCTTATGCCTCCCAAATTTCATCTATTATACTTGGTTCTTCCCTCCCTAGGAGGAGAAGATGGCGGCGTGACGTAGCTCGCAGCGGCCACTCCGGTGAATTGATATCTGTTATCTGTCAAGTAGGGTGCCGTGCACAATCCTGATTTGATGGAGACAGACGTGAGAGCACAGAGTTACATCTGGTGAAACTTCTGAAATGCCTTCTTCGCTGCCACTGCTACTGTGTGATCCATAATCTCTGGAGGAGAAGGCCCCGAGTCCTCGGCTTTGCTTGCTGCTCAGCGGCCGGGGCGGGGTCGAAGCGCTCGGCAGAGGATGGTGCTCAGGAGGCTGTATCAGAGGGGCTGGTCGGAGGCTCGAAGTTTTTGGACGGACTCAGAGTCTTCTGTGGTCGAGTGCTTCCAATGCATCGGCAGTTGTCGGCGCCTGGAGGTTTATGGCAGGGAGAGTTTCTCCCTTTTGCCGCCTGCTATCGGGACTATCGGGAGTCGATCGGAACGTTGAGACATTTGTTTTTACTGTGCCCATGGTCTGCTCTTTATCAAATTATGGTATTGCTTTGCACTACTGTAACTATATTTTATAATTATGTGGTCTTGTCAGTGTTAGTCTTTGGTTTATCCTGTTTTTTTTGTCATATCACTCTGGAGGAACATTGTATCATTTCTTAATGCATGCATTTCTAAATGACAATAAATGAGGACTGAATGTCCTCATAATTGAATCTAATCTATCTGCTATATAATGCATTGGGTTAAGTGAAAAGGGATTGAGTTCCCCATTCAGTGAAGAAGAGCAGGATTGCATAGCAAGGGTAAGCAGGATTCTGTGCTTCAGTGACTGTATCACTAGGTGTGTATGAACACGGCTGCGTTCCTCACTGAATGGTCAGCAGGACTATTGTCTTCAGTCAAAAGAAGATTTTGTCTTGCTTGACCAAAGTGAGTTCTTTTCTGACTGATAGTGAGCATGAGTGAGTTCCTTGCCGCATAGGGGTGAGTTTCTCACTGAAGAGTTTTGTTCTTCATTGAATGATGATGAGGATATCAGTCCATAATCAGTAGAAATATTCCCTGCTTCTGTGTGATATGATGACAGGATACCTTAGAGTTTTACAGAGTTACATGTATTCTTCCTCCCACTGCAGTGCCACCATGTCTGCACCCTGTGGGAGAACAAGCATGTGAATGAAAAAGTCGTAAAGGCTGCAATTATAATGAAACTTGAAGTAGCAAACACTGGAAAAACAGTACTCAGTCGTCAGGCAGCATCTGCAGAAAAGGAAATAGTTAATGTTCCTCGATTCTTCATTATAACTGGGAAAGGAAGAAAACAATTTGTTTTCAGTAAGGGGAAACATAGTGGGGGAATGGATAACATTAAAGTTTAGTTAGAGACTGTTAAGTATTTCTTTTGGTCAGCCCACTCATCCTCAGTCTATTTTTTTTTTATTTTCCTTTCCCAGTCTGACAAAGGGTTCAGAACAAATTTGTGATGGAGGAGTTTGACATGTTGGGTGAAACTACGACTATGTCGAGCTGATTGCTTGACTAAATGGCAGGGCAGCTCTCTAATTTAGAGACCTGTACCTGATGTTCATCAATATGCAACATCAAGTGGGGTGGGAGTGACTTCACTGTGTATGAAATTGGTGCTAAGATCAATGATGAATGGTTCATCTAGGTTTACTCTTTCTCGGGTTTAATGTAGCATTTGACATCCAACTGAATGATCTATTCAAGAGAAGTAGTAAAGCATCAACCATGATGACTGGTATAGAGTTGCATATAGACCACAGTCACTCAGGATTTCCTACCCTGGAGGTGAACCAAATGGGAGTTAAATTAGCTGGGTAGTGCAAAAAATAGAACTAAAAAAAACAGTGAGGTAGTATTTATGGGTTCAATGCCCATTCAGAAATTGGATGGCAGATGGGAAGAAGCTGTTTCTGAATCATTGACTGTGTGCCTTCAGGCTTCTGTGCCATCTTCCTGATGGCAACAATGAGAAGAGGGCATGACCTGCGTGATGGGGGTCCTCAATGGTGAAAGCCACCTTTTTGAGGTATCATTCATTGATACTATGGAGGCTAGTGCCTATGATGGAGCTGACTAGGTTTACAACTCTCTGCAGCTTATTTCGATCTTGTTCAATAGCAAACCGCACCCCCCCCATACCAGCTAACAATGTAGCCAGTTAGAATGCTCTCCATAGTACTTCTGTAGAAATTTCCTCTTTGACTGATATGATAAAGTTATGACATATTGTGACCATTGTTGGGCCGCTTATTTAAGTAAGGACCCTTGGAGGGTCAAACACCCTGAGCCAATAGGCTGGTCCTGGACTTACTTCCTGGCATAATTTACATATTACTATTTAATTATTTATGGTTTATTACTATTTAATTATTTATGGTGCAACTGTAATGAAAACCAATTTCCCTCGGGATCAATAAAGTATGACTATGACTATGTGTTGGCATTAGAGAGTTCAGAGGAGGTTCACAAGAATTATTCCAGGAATGAAAGGTTTATCATAGGAGGAGCAATTAATGGCTCATGGCTTTTACTCGCTGGAATTTAGAAGAATGGGGGGAGATCTCATTGAATTCTATCAAATATTGAAAGGCCAACATAGAGTGGACATGCGCACGATGTTTTCTATGATGGGGGATTCTAGGACCAGAGGGCACAGCCTCAGAAAGGAGGGACGTCCATTTATTGCAGAGGTATTTCTTTTGCCAGAGTTGTGAATCTGTGGAATTCATTGCCACAGACTGCTGTGGAAGCCAAGTCTCTGAGTGTATTTAAGGCAGAGGTTGACAAGTTCTTGATTAGTCAGGGCATGAAAGGTTATGCGGTGATGGCAGGAGAATGGGTTTGAGAGGGAAATGGATCATGCCATGATGAAATGGTGGAGCAGAATGGCCTAATTCTACTCATATCTTTTATGATCTTAAGGGTCCAGTTGTTTGCACCTTCTTTTATGAGTCATATAAAGAACTGGCAACAACTTACAGATAGCAATCTAACAAGAAGCCTCAACTTCTAGTTAGTGAGAGATCATAACCACTGTCAACTTTGTGAAGTTGTAATGAGAACACAGATAAAAGCAAGCCATTCTGTACATCATGCCAATTGTTGAGTTTTGAAATGGACCAATAAATAAAGCTTCATCTTGCTTTCGGTCACAATCAATGGAACCTGGCACACTGGGGTCAGTAGAAAATATTGTAGGACATAACTGCATCCAGACATGAGAAAAATACTGATGACCTGCCCAAAGCTCCCAATGATGACTGGTACTTCAACCAGTAAAAGAAATTAAAGATTTTGCTTTCTGCCAATGTGGTCTAGGCAAATAAGAGTTCACATTGTAACAGCCATCAACCATCAGGCTCTTGAACAAAAGGGGATTTGTTCTATTCTATTTTTGGTGTCTCCCACAACTGATGGTCTCACTTTAAAGACTTTATCTTGTTATTTTATACTCTTTATTTATTGCTATTTATTTATATTTGCATTTGCGCAGTTTGTTGTTCATTGATCCTGTTTACAGTTACTGTTCTATAGATTTGCTAAATATGTCTGGAGGAAAAGGAATTTCAGGGTTGTATGTGGTGATGTGTATGTACTCTAATAATTAATTTTACTTTGAACATCCTCACAGCAAGACCTCGCATATCGGAGCTCAGCAAAAGCTTGTGATGAAGCTCAGGGTATTCCTTGACCTGGTCTACTGCCACACTGCCTTTGTTCTTTAAAGGACGAAGAAATAAACCTCAAGTCCATGGATCATACAGCCAATCCAGCCAGAATGTTGAAGACATACCACCATTTTGCACTTAGCAAGCTTGCACCATGTGACTAAAAACGAAATAGTGATGCTTGGTGAGGATTAAATATTCCACAGCACAACAAGAAAAATGTTCTCACTCTTCTTTGATATACAGTGTGGGATATTTTATCTACCTGAGAGGCAGATTCTTAGATTAAAATCTGATCCAAAAGATGGTGCTTTCTACATTGCAATGTCTGCTCAGTTTAGATTTGGAATTTTCTAAGTGGTTACATTGGAAATCTATTTTAACAAGTCACATATAACTAGGGGCATCAATAGGAAAACCATCAAACCAAGCTGTGTTTTAGCCTAAAGTCAATTTTTTTTAAATTAATAATTTTTTTAAAAGTTTATTACATCTGTTAACAGAGAAGTCAATATGTGTTGCTGCCTTCCACTCTAAGTGACTAATACATTCAGTAGATAGAAATTGCACAGGTTCTAGTCACACACAAAACTCAGTAATCTTGACTCCTAATGTTGTCCTAAATGGTCTTTAGCATATTACAGAAATTTTGTAACGACAGTATAAGTTGTGCAATAGATCGCAAAGCAATAATTTAAATCAGAGAAAATTACATACTAGTGCGGTGGCATTACATTAAGTATCTCCTGGACAGTTATTACTTGGCAAATATATGTGATTGTGTCAACATTTATTCTCACTTGCCCAGCTACATGTTAGATTTTCTTTCAGAGTATCCCTCTTTAAGAAATTCTCTCTTCTTAGCTTTTACTGCAACTTCCTACTTCAACTTTAATACCCATTCCCTCTACATCTTCATTCTGTCTATCTCATTCTTTCCTTCTTTGTCTCCCCTCCCAGTTTGGTCTTGCCTCTGTTATTACATCTCTTTCTCCTTGTGCCCATTTTTATTTTCATTCTAATCTTTTAAAATTTCTCCCTCTTGCCCACAAATAGTCCCAGACTCTTTCCCAGGATAGCGAAACCCAAAACTAGAGGGCATAGGTTTAAAGTGACAGAAGAAAGATTTAAAGGGGACATGAGGGCATTTCCACCCCCCCACACACACAAAGGGAGGTGGGCATATTGAACACTGCCAGAGATAGTGGTAGAGGTGGGTACATTTGTGACACTTAGAAAGCACTTAACAGGTTCATAGGTAGGAAGGCTTTACAATGTTGTGGGCCAATCACAGGTAAATTGGAGTAGCTCAGTAAGGCAACTTGGCTGGCATAAATGAGTTGGGCCGAAGGGGCTGCTTGTCATGCTCTATGAGGGAACTAAAAAGTGACAGAGGAAGGAGCAATGGGGAATGGGACATGTAATGATGACCTAGAGGGCTATTTGGTGCTCAGGGAACCTGGGAGATCAAGTGCTTATTAGCCTTTGCCAAATTTAATGGCAGGATGCATGCAATAAATTTAGATTTTCTTTCCCATTTGCAGTCTTTCTGATTGGAAGATCTGCCTGAGATTGGTAAAGGTGAAGACTCCGGAAAAGTGTAAGGAACATCTGGACAAACATCTGAACAGCCAAGGCACTGTAGGCTGTGGATCAAGTGCTGGTAAATGGAACTAGTATAGATTGGGACTTGATGGGCGTAATAGATTGAGAAGCTAGCTGGAGAAGGTGTAAAGAAGAGAGGGAAACCTAGAGTCTGGGAGACATGATTTGGGGAAAAAGAGAAAAGAGACTGGAACGAAAGATATCATTATGGGGAAGGACATGGATCCAGGGAGAGCATGAGATTACTCTGGGAAGTTGACTTTTTAGGCACAAATGAAACCATTGAGGTGTGTATCTCAAGCAGCAGTAAATCAAGGCAACTGGACTTGCTGTGTTGTCTAGAAGACATTTCGCCACTCATCTGAGAGGCTTCCTCAGTTCTAATCCATGGTGAGTAGTTTTCTGGTTTATAAACTTCTCATTACCTCTATGACTCTTAACAACCCTCATGTGATTGCTACACCTTTAAACAACTCACAGAGTTTATAAGCTGGAAAACTACCCACCATGGATCAGAACTGAAGAAACCTCTTGTGTGAATGGCAAAATGTCTTCTAGACAACACAGCACAGCCTTGATTTACTACTGCTTGATATGCAATGACCTGGATGAATGGGAACCTTCATAGACATATTGAGGAGGGGTGTGGGTGCAATTAGGTTGATCACAGGTGGGGTTAATAAGTACCGTACCTTGATGGATTGCCTCTGCCTTTTCTTCTTGTGGCACAGTCACTGGAAAAAATGAACCCCTTCCATGGATCAGCCCACTTTCCATTTTTGTGTTAAACTTAGAGGTTAAACATCTTGGCAGATAGATTAAAATGGGATTCATCTAGAATTGGATAGGGTATAAAAAAGTGATGGCGGCAGAACTGGAGGGATGAGATGCTGGATAGGTTGGGCGTTTTCCTCCCACTGCAGCTCAGGAGTGACTCTATGTGGTTTATAGAATCATGTGGAGTACAGACAAGTTGAATAACCAGAGTGTTTTCCCTAGGGTCATCCAAAACTAGAAGGCAGAGGATTAAAGTAAGAGAGGAAAGGTGTAAAAGGGATCTGAGGGGCAACTTTTTCTGTGCAGAAGATGGTGCTGATATAGAATGAGCTGCCAGAGGTGGTGATCAAAAGACATTTGGACCTAGTGGGCCAAAGGACCACTTTATGTGCGGTATGATTCTCAGCATCCTCACCAAAACTGTTTCTGGAGGGAGTTTAAAATTACTCCAGATACACTTCATAATTTCACTAAAGCTCAAGTGGTGTCTGTACAGTTATGTCCCCCACAGAATTATTTCTGGGAGCTAGGTACCTGAGGTGGGTGTGCATATTAGATGAGTTACAAGGCATGGCCATCACAATGAGTCATACACACAGAGAAGGCGGCAGCTGCATCCATACATCCCCGGGGAAACCCAGTACATTGCTACCCATGGACCTTGGCGCCCAAGGCTGAATTGCACATTCAGGAGAAGCAGTCTTTCATTTACAGTGGAAGAATGTGATGCCTCTTTTTCAAAAAGAAAAGCTAAACTGTATTACATGCTAAAATAATTCCATCAGAAAGACAGGGAAATGTGGAAAATATTTAGCAGGTGAGGAAGATCTGAAGGGAGAGAAATGCTGGAGATAGACTCCTGAATTTACTAAAAGCACAAAGATGGTGTAGCAAAACATGACAACATAAAAATCTGGTCAGGGTATTATCAAGGAAACAAAGGTAATTTACTATTACAGACTGCTTTGCCCCTCAGCTATTGAATAACTTATTCACGATCTGCACATCATTCTACCTTCAAAAAAGATTGATTTAGTAGAGGTGGCTCAACGATGACAGCAAGGATGATTCTAGAATTTAGTTACTTACTTAGAGATACAGAATGGAACAAGGCCCTCCCAGCCGAGTCACCCAACAACCCACTGATTTAATCCTATTCAGATTGTTGGACAATTTACAACCACCAATTAACCTACTAACCGGTACATCTTTGGACTGTGGGAGGAAACCCACATGCACATGGGAAGAAACGTAGAAATTTGTTCACAGAGGACGCTGGAATTGAACTCCGATGCCCCCAGCTGTAATAGCTTTGTGCAAACCGCTACACTACCGTGGCTCTGAAATTCACTGAACAGAACACCTGATTAAAACGGGGAGAAGTGTAAATGATACGTATTTAATTTAAACTGAATGCTCAGCACATAAGGAACAAACACAACTTAAATATAAGTAATACAGATAGTGAAAGTAGTAAGAGTTTTTTTCCAGTTTGTGCAATCAATATCCCAATGTATAATCCACTTAAAATAGCCTCAGGAATTCTTGGTTAAGAATGGCATAAAAGGTTAATAGAACAAATCTTAGTAGCATTTGTTCTTTGGAATATGATGATCTATGCACTGCTGGACATGTTAAGGATACAGGTAAGTGGTACCATTTGTAGAAAAACAAACTATAACTCCTGTATATTATTCTTTCATAACCTGAAAATATCTAAGTGGTCAACCAACACATTTATTTTAAAATGTACTCCATTTGTAGTTCTTCACAAAGCACATTAACTAATTTGCTCACACACAGTCTTATGACAAGATAATCTCTGTATAATTGGTTGTTGGATAAATATTGGATAAAATAATGGGGAGAACTCCGCTGTCTTCCAGCTCGGATTGTTCCTGTCCAGCTGAGACAGCCTTCACTTCAGTGCTTATTGCTCTCCTACCTGTAAGCAGCAGCCAGCCACTTGCACTGCACGGTTGTTTCTTCAACTTCCAGTACAAAAATTATCACTGAACCAATTAACCAACCAGTACCTAATCACAATTATCAGTGAACCAATTAACCAACCAGTACCTAATCACAGTTATCACTGAACCAATTAACCAACCAGTGCCTAATCACAATTATCACTGGTCTAATTATTGCTTAGTTGTTGCTATAAACTCATTGTGGGGTTGATATTTTGTATTTTATTCATTACAGATAGAGTAAGGCCATGTCTTTGCCAATTCAACTCATTAATTACCTCCTGCCTGAAGTAGGACCTGGACCCGGACCCGGACCCACTACAATTTACCTCAATGTGCCTGAGGTAGGACTTGGACCCAATACAAGAACATCCCTTAAGAACAGAGATGAGGAGGAATTTCTTTAACCAGAGGGTGGTGAATCAGTGAAGTTTATTGCCACAGATGGCTGTGGAGACTAAGTTGATAGGTCCTTGATTAGGAAGGGCGGCAGAGTTTAAGGGGAGAAGGCAGGAGAACAGATTGAGAAGGATAATAAACCTCCCATGATGGAACAGCGGATTGGCCTGACACTATTGCAATGGCTTCTGTTCTAGTTTGCCTACTGCAGCAACAGGTCTGTGTCAGACACAACCTCACTGACTCTCCTCTCTGATGTGGAGCGCCTAGTAAACAACAATCCCATCATGCCCTCACGAGCCATCGCTAAGCTTCTAAACCTGGGTGTCTATATCTCCCCCTGCAATGGCTTTCTCATTGGGAAACTACAGCTGGTGTGGATCAGTGATAACATCTCCTCCTCACTGACAATCAACACAGGCGTACCTCAGAGATGAATGCTTAGCCCACTGCCCTACTCTCTCTACACTCATGACTGTTTAGTTAAGCACAGCTCAAACACCATCAATACATTTGCAGATGATAACTGGTAAAATCTCAGATGACAATGAGGAGACATACAGCGGCGAGACAGATTAGTTAGTCGAGTGGTGTCGCACTGAGGCCAAGGTTTTGACTGTGGACTTCAGGATGGGAAAGTTGGGAGAACACATACAGTTCTCTTTGAAGGTTTAGTGGTGGAAAGGATGATCAGCTTTAAGTTCCTGGGTGATAACATCCCAGAGGATCTAATATGGGTCCAACACATTGATGCAATCACAAGGAAGGCACACCACCAGTTCTACTTCATTAGGAGTTTGAGGAGATTTGGTAAGTCACCAAAGACTCCTGCAAATTTCTTCAGACATATGTGGGAGAGCATTCAGCTTGCATCACTGCCTGGCATGGAGGTTCCCATGCACAGGATTGCAAGTGGTTGCAGAGGTTTCATAGGCTCAGCCAGCTCCACGACGGTCACAACCCTCCCCATCACTGAGGACATCTTCAAGAAGCTGGCATCCATCACCAGGGACCCTCACCATTTGTGACATGACATCTTCCTATTACCACCACTGGGGAGGAGCCACACTCAAAGATTCAGAAACAGCTTTTTCCCTTCTGCCTCTAGATTTCTGAATGGTCCATGAACATTAACTAATTATTCCTTTTATTGGCACTGTTTATTTTTAATTTGTAGTAAATTTCTGTGTACTGTACTGTTGTTACAAAACAACAAATTTCACCTTATATGAGACAGTAATAATAAACTTGGTATTCTCTCAAAATGTGTCAATACCACTCATTCTTCCAACTTAAACAATGTATCCATGAAGTGTTTGAGAGGCTGTTATGGAGAATCCAGCCCACCAGTGACGGCTGGACGCTAGACTGTGGTAGTTAGCAGTCTTCGCACATAAAAGCATCTGTTGATGTCTGTCCCATGCGTCAATGCACTTCCCCCTGGAAATGCACGCCTTGTCCCTGAAATGCATTGTAAAATGGCGAAGCCCCCTGCAACCCCATCCCCAATGCAATCCTACCACAACCACACACAAGCGGACCAGCTGTCAAAACTCTTCAACAGTTTGGAATGTCTGAGAATCTCTCTGACGTGCACGTATACTGAAAATTATTCGTACCACTAAGTAATAAATGTTTCGAAAGGATTGTGTTTTTAAAAAGTTAAAAATGTCTTAGGTCAATTTCCTACAGAAGTTATGTTAAAACAAACAATAATTTTAAGTTAACTCAGCATTAAAAGTATATGAAAACTTTAAATAGTCGCTCAGTCCATGCTGTGTAAAATGGGACAGCTCAGAAGGCAGATTTTCCCGCCAGCACCGCTGTGAAATTTGCCGGAAATTGACACTCCCTCGCTTCACTCCACCATCCATTCCCAGTCAGAGTGACCTCACGGAGGACCTCTCAGAAACGGACAGATTTCCTTGAGTCGCTCACGGAGTTGATTTGGTTTGTTAAATTGACCTTCCTTGCAAAAGATGTGTTGTCACTGGTTTGACATTGTGCCGGAAAGATTGTACTGCCGACAGTGCGGTGCTCGCTCAGTCCTGCATGAGACTGTCAGCCTAGGAGATGTGCTGAGGTAGACAGGGCATGGTCAAAGATATAGTTTTCAAGGAAAAACCACCACTTGGTCAGTATTGCAAAACTGGGTTGTCTCTGGCTACACGAATACTGAGGCGGGTCAGAGAAATTCATGGAGAGATTGGGGTAGATGCAGTTAGGATCATCGTGGCTGCTTCTGGAATGAGGAACCAGGTTACTATCCAGAGGCTAAAAAGGGAATACGGTTTTGAAGCGTTGTAGAGGGGAGAGAGATCAGGTCACTGAAGTGATTAAAGAGTGAAGTCGGCGAGATGGAAGTAGATGCTATGGAGGAACGGCAAGGCGCTCAATTCAGGGTCAACTGGAAGGGGCTGGTGGCAAAGTGGGTTTAGCCCCTGTGACGGGAGTGTGTTCATGGGATACCGGGGTATACCCATTCACTCCAGAGGTTCGGAATATCAAACCAGTTCAGCTTGCATTACCGGACCACGCTCCAGGCGAACATTTTTTGTTTTTTTTGGGGGGGGGGAACTAAGGGCCAAAACGTCACGTGACACTTTTATCGTGGTGATGTCACGTACAAGTGACCTGATTATGCGAGGTGCGTTTCAAAATGCCAAAACACGCGAAAGCCCCGCCGTGGCTTTTGTTACGTTTCTGCCCACTCTTCTGCTTACGTTTGCAGACGTTAACGTGAACAAATGTTTGCCCCGCGCAGCGAACAATGCACACTGGATAAAACAGGTGGAGACTGGTTCGCGCATTGACTGCATGTTCGGGTGGAAAGAGGGACAATCCGCTTTTTGGCCGTCTCCGGCAGTGGCGCAGTACAGCAAACAAACAGGCAAGGGGGTTAGGGATGACTCGTCTAGCAGCTGAATGAAAGTGATGCTCTGTAAACAATCGCAAAGACTCTTCTAGGTAGAAGACTCTCAATTTTTATTGTGAAGTAACGCTGTGCGTTTCCGGAGCCTTTCTATTGCTAACATCACTTTGATTTTACTTTTGTTTTCATTTTATTTTTAATCTCTAGGTCCTTGGCCGATCCGATAAGGGACGTGTGGACGTGTGCGTGATTTGCAGAATGTTGCATTCCAGTTCGCGGCGGAGTCACGTTCCCGGAAGCGGAGCATGACATGTTTTTTTTGTCGATTGCCATTAAACTCCTCCAGCATCTGGAGTTAACGTCGTTGAAGGGGCGGGAGAGAAAGAATGCTCTCAAAATTGAACTGCGTAGTACGCCGCGTCTCAGTTGTTTGTAAACTTCGATTCAAGGTATAGTTTCCAATCAAAGTGATCTATTTTCAGCTGATATCGTCCATCCTCTTTCTGGAAGGGCAAAATGCGAAAGAAGTTAAAAGTCTAATCGGCCTGTCTTATTTCGATTGCTGTACTCTCTTAAGTAGGAAGCTAATATTTATAAATGTTATCCGTGAACGATCGTTCAAATATTCCTCCCTAACTAAACAGAGAGGAAAAACCTGCCGATTTCAATTCCTTTGGAAACAGATTGAGTATGTTGAAATCCGATTCTTTAATATGATCGATCATTGCAATTGGGAAGCGATCCGACCGATATAGTGCATGCTGTTTTGAGTTTACATTCATTACAGGAAGAATGCTAAGCTTTTAACAGGGGGCGGGGGTGGTACGAAGGTTAGCTGTCTTTGCAGACCTTGGCCGAATCCCCCACGCATTCATCGTGGGGTGCACTTTCTGCGCACACCCTGTCCTCTCCCGAGTGTCTCCGCCTCCTTCATTATTTATCCATTACCGCGGACCATATGGCAACCGTTACTTTTACTTTTGTTATGCAAATTTAATTTTTCTTTTGCACACGTAATATTACCCACCAAAAAAAAACAACATGGCGTAGGGGAAGCCGGAGCTGGGCTGAAAAGTTGCTGCCTGTATTTTTTTTTGGGGGGGTGGCGAAGAAATAAAATTAACATATAGACATAATAGAGCGCTGCTTCGTGCTCTCGGTGGACGTGTCGGCCAGCAGCGCGAGAACCCCAAGTAAGTGTCAGGCTGTCAGTCAAACGACTTGGGGGCTGGTGGATGTCCGGGGATCTGGGCTCGGCGCGCGGTGCGCGGCGCGGACTGGACCTGCGAGGCTCTGCGCTTCTACCATTACATGCACTGGCCTTAAAAAAAACACTTTTAAGTAGGTACCATATCCGCCACTTAACGCGGATGCAATGCAAGGAGGGGAGTTAACCTCACCTACAAAGTTTCCGGTTATTTTAAAGGCGACAGGGGCAATTTTAAGAGGAAAAAAACGGGTGATGGAGAGAGAGAGAGAGAGTGATTGACGGGCCGCGGCGCGCGCCGCGGCAGTTGGCTCCGGGCTCAGGCCGGCTGGGTATCCCGGGAGCCCCCGTGTTTACCTCAAGAGCGGCGGCCGCCACCGCCGTTCCTTTTCGCAGGCCGGCAGGCGGACGCCTGGGGCTGGAGGCCGGCCCGCCGTCCGCTGTGGGAGTCCCAGCCCGGCACCGGAGGCCAGGGCTGCCGAAGGGCAGCGAAACCGTTCCCTTTCATCCGCGGCGGCCGTGACCCCCGCCATCTTCTGAAACCTGGGGTAGAAGGAAGTGATAGGCTGAGGAGGGAAGGGAGATGAGGTAAAATAGTGGGGAGAAAACTCGGTGGAATGGAGATGAGACAATGAGTGATAGTTGGGACTGGGAGGCAGGAAGGGGGATATTGAAAAAGCCAGAGAGAAATTAGGGAAGTGGCGCTCAGAAGGCAGGGAGGAGACGATGTGAATTGGGAAGGAGTTATAGAAAGAATTAAGACAATAATGGAGGAGAAGGTAGTGTGCAAAAGGTTGCATTGACTTTAAAGAAGCAGAAGAGGGATGAATTGTGAGCTGGAATTGCAGGTTACGAAAAAGAAATAGACGGGTAGCATAGTGAAGAAGAGAACAAGAAATTCATGAGCAACTTGAGGGAATTTCTGGAGAAAAGAGGGTGTGAGTGCATGAGAGAATGAGGGAAAGAAGTCATCCAGTATAATGGAAATTGTACTCAATGCATTATACAGCAGAGAAAACCAAAGTGTTGTAAAGGGATTGAAAAGGAAGAAGGGAATATGAGTAAAAAGGTGAGGGTGAATTGAGGGGAGAATATGTTGAATATGACATAGAAGAGGGGATGGAATACTATCAGAGAAAGGGGGAAGTGAATGAAGCTGAAAAGGAAAAGTGGAATTTGAAAAGTAATCAAGAGATGATGGGAGGATGGAGTAAAGGAAAGGGTTAAGAGAAGAAAATGAGTGATTCGGGAGTTGGAGGAAGAAAGTTGAAACCATTGAGAAGGGCAAGAGATTAATTGCTTGAGTTAGTAAATATAGGAGAGCTACAGTCGGGAAGATGGAATGAGAAGTGGAGTAGAGCAAGCTGGGAGAGATGATACAAAGTGTAAAGGGATTAGGGAATTAAAAAATAGCAATAGGCTCAGAATAATTTTAAAATATCTGGAATATGAAAGGTGCCAATTGGGGGGGGAAAAAAGTCCAATCTAGCCTAATTCTATCTTGAAGCATTGCCCAATCTGTCACAACTCCTCATTGCACATCCAAGTACTTTTTAAATAAATGTAAAGAGGTCTCTGCCATCTCCTCTGTATGCAGTAAGTCCCAGACTCTTACTGCTCTCTCGGTAGAGATTTACAAAAATCCTCTATTTAAGCCACTTATAACTTTATATTCCTTATTGAAGTGTTCACTAAATTGCCACTTTTCTAAAGAGAACAATTATGGTTTATCCAGTCTATCCTCGTAGCTACAATTGTCCAGTCCTAGCAATCTCTTTGAACATTCTCCAGCACAATTACATCTTCCTAATAATGAGATGAATTCTTTGCAGTGCTTGCTGTAACCTAATAATTCTAGAAACATAGAAACCCCACAGCACAATACAGGCCCTTCAGCCCAGAATGCTGTGCTGAACATGTACTTACTTTAGAAATTACCTTGGGTTACCCATAGCCCTCTATTTTTCTAAGCTCCTTGTGCCTGTCCAAGAGTCTCTTAAAAGACCCTATTGTATCCGTCTCCAACCACCGTGGCCGGTAGCCCATTCAACATACCACTCTCTGTGGGGGGGGGGGGGAAAACAACTTACCCCTGACATCTCTTCTGTACCTTAAAACTCCGTCCTCTCGTGTTAGTCATTTCAGCCCTGGCAAAAAGCCTCTGACTATCCACACGATCACTGCCTCTCATCATCTTATACACCTCTATCAGGTCACCTCTCATCCTGTGTCGCTCCAAGGAAAAAAGGCTGAGTTCACTGAACCTATTCTCATAAGGCATGCTCGCCAATCCAGGCAACATCCTTGTAAATCTCCTCTGCACCCTTTCTGTGGTTTCCACATCCTTCCTGTAGTGAGGCGATCAGATCTGAGCGCAGTTCTCCAAGTGGGGTCTGACCAGGGTCCTATATGATTTTAGTCTTCTTCTGGTCAGCTAATGTAGCATTTCTGTAACCACCTTCTTGACTTGTGTAACTTTTTTTAATATGCCATACACTCAACCTGGTATCCAACCATTTATTGTTGAATGCCTTGCCTTCCTTCTGTGGATTAAATTCTATTTTCCGTCTTTCTGCCAACTGACCAAATCATCTATATCTTTCATATTCACGGTCAAACACACAGCTAATTGTTAATCGTTTTCTGGTATGTGGGCTTTACTGGCAGAGAGCAGTTTTGCCTGCTTGCTTCCAAACAGGTTTGCTGGACCATTTCTATGGGTCCGGAGTGACACAGAAGCAATGTAAAGATGGCTGACTGATTTCAGTTTATTAACCAAATCCACAGCTTCTGGGATGTGATTTGAGCTCTGGTCTGTGGATCGATAGACCACCCTCCCCCCTGCCCCGGTAACTTAATCACTGCCGCCCCCATACTTGTTCAAATCATCTGCAAGCTCCTTCCTCAAAAGAACTGGTACAAAGAAAACAGAAAATTATAATAGAGTGGAATAGAAAGGGGAAAGGGAAATATAAGATCTAGTGAGATGGAAGGTAGAGGAAGAAATGGAGTGGGCAGAAATAAACCAATTTGGGACAAGGGTTGCAGAAAAGGGTAAATGAGAGGAGCTAAGATGTGCGTGGGCCATTGATGGGAAGATGATCATATGATTGTTTATTTGGTCAAAGACTTAAGTTGGGAAGTTCCTTTTTTAATCCTCTAATTCTAAAGTTGCTTCAACGTGGATTAAATGGAGCAGTACAGTAAATTGAGGGAGGAGTATTTAGTTCTAGGAAAAGATATTACAGTGGTAAAGAAGGTGGTTCCATGAAGACAGGAATATAAGGAACAAAAATAATGTTGGAAGGACCTGAAGTATACAATTATTTACCTGACATTTGATGAAACTGCAAGATTGTTGGGTGGAAATCAGAAGGGGATTGGAGAAAAGCATTTTTCTTTCTCCATGTTTCTTGTAATTGAAAGCTAAGAGAGTTAATACTATTTGAGGTGCTGAAACCAGGTCTAGCAGTGGCAAATCAAAGTGATAGCCTGATACATATATTTATTGTTGCGATTATTGGCTTTGAGAAGATATAGGTTTGTAATGTACAGGCAGGAATGTTGATTAATAAACTCTCACTTAATGTGGGTGGGAACATTAAAAAAGTAAGTTGGGGTTGTTAGAGCCATGCTATAACCAAAGGATTTAAATGAGGAGCATGTTTATGCAAATAAATTTTTTTTCCATGTTTTGAGTGATTTTAAATTTAAAACAGTGCAGAAGATGAATTTTAAATACATTTGGAGAGGGAACAAATTCTTCAGAGTTTAAAAAAAATCAGTTGTGTGTAGAAGAGTGACTATCTACTAAACAGAATTTGAATGGAATTTGTGGATGTTTAACAATCTGGCAAAGTTGTAAATTTTGGAGGGACAGATATTTTTGAAGTCCAGAATATTAAAGGTAATGTTATGGAAGACTAGCAGCCGGGGTATTCAGCAGAACAATATAGGAAGCCTGTGGATAGCAGAGAAATTAAAATTGTGATGGAGAGGCACAAAAGTGAAAAGTGTACCATTTTGTTCTCTGGGCCTATTTTGCCATTCATTTGTGCATTGAATCTTCCTTCTATTTATTTGTTTTGGTGTTGCAAACCTTACTACACATACTTAGGAAAAGAAAAGTCTACAATTTCAATTTTGAAAATTCCATTTAATGTGAATTAGTGGAGTGCAAGGTGAAAGGCATCTTCTGGAATTGAGGGGAAAATATGAGTGAAGGAATGGTGTTCACTGCAAATTGTGAAGGCTTTTTAAAAAGTGAGCATATTTCTTGCATTATAGAACAGGTATAGACGAGTAACAGGGAGGACTTCAGTAAAAATGATAAAGGAAGCAGGTGAATAGCTGAGAATGTTTTAAGCAGGAGGAATAATGACTACATGTGATAGTTTAAAAGGCATTCAAGGTGCCCAAGAGGTTGAAAGGAGAAACATATTTAATGGAGTTCCATATGGAACTTCAATTTAAAATTATTTTGGAAAGAAATGCAACTAAAATTTATTTGTAATTTATCAAAAAGTTTGGGGTGGGGAAGAAGGAAGATGTGCCTTTCTGCAAAGGGGTGGCAGAATCTAATTTGTAGCTTTCTAGTGTTGGTAGTGTTGCAGTTAGAGCATCACATTACAGTGCCAGTGACCTGGATTCGATTTGCATACGTTATCTGTAAGGAGTTTGTATGTTCTTCCCGTGACCATGTGAGTTTCCCAAGACATACGGGTCAGTAGATTAATTGGTCACACAGGTGTAATGGAGTGGCATTGGTTTGATGAACCAGAAGGGCCTGTTACTGTGCTGTATCTTCTAAGTAATATCATGTAAACTGTCCACTGCTTTTTAATCATTTGCTCAGCTGGACATTGTGTGAATACAGCTCCAGTTTGAGCTGAAATTGTATAATGAACAAGTCAGTTTTAACATAACAGGAAGTTGAGAATTTGTTTTTTCTAGAAGTGGTGTTAACCTGTTCTCTACTTCCATACTTGCTGCTAGAAATCGTGAGGTTAAACCACTTTGTGTGTATTTGGTGGCCTGGAACTGGCTTCTCAAATCTCAGGTAATTAACATGGATGGAATCATGAATAAGGGCAGTGATTTAACCAGCATCTTTTAGAAAAGTGTGGGATCTGTAGCCTGAATCAGAAGAGAGCTGCTGCAGGATGTTTGATTTGCTTGAAGTGGTTTCTTATTCGGTACCAATGAGAGGATGACATTTTAAAGTAGAAGTAGTCTGGTGTACCATGTGTTGAGGGAGATTGTGTGAATCTGGGTTGGTTTTAGTGAGTTCCTGATGTTAAAATGCTTTCCTAAAAAAGTGGGGTAAGCACGTTAATGCTCAGTGATGTGCAGCTCATCTAATATTTTAACTCTCCCATGATCAAAGAAGTAAGGTTCATAGTTCACAAGATTTTAGGGTCGGTATGTATTGTGTAATCACTTGTGAATTACACTTTATGAATTGTGTAAGATCATCCTTTTAATGTTTTTTCTTGCCTTAGATGCATGACCCATCACTTTAAGTGTTGATTCATCTTTGGGGGTTTTTACTAGTTTAATTTCATGTTGTCATCCTAGTGATAAAGAATGTTAGTTTGATTTGATCTTTCCTTGGAAGGGTGGGCCCAGAGTTGTGATTAATGACAAAAAATATATATACTGTAGTAAACCTTCAAAGGATCTGAAGTGTTGACTGTTTTTCTTCCCTCAGATGCAGCCTGTCACGCTACAAATTTCCAGCATTTTCTGTCTAGTTTCGATTTACCGCACCTGCAATTTTTATTTACACTTTTAATTCACATTTAGGTGATCAGGATTTCCAAATAACTAGCAGGTTATCGGAGGTTTATTATAAGTGACCTTGTTCCTAAGCCAGTAGCATATCAGGCCAATTGTGAGGCTTCACATATTTCTGCTTCCTCTTAACACATGCTGGATGAGAAGGAAAAGTAAAAGAAGATTGTAGACCATCTATAAACGTTCCACTGCCCTTGTGTAATCTGTGACAATTTGTAAAATTTATTGATCGGGACAAGACAATAATTGTAAGTGTTAAAGGTCAGTAATCAAGTTATCAGTTGAAATTTTGGAAGTTGATAAGGCAGAATAAATTTGAAATGGACTGCTGCCACTTAGCATTGTGTGAGGTTAGAATTAGGCACTGACTTCAGTTTAACTTGAATATTTGGCAGTAGATATTTTTACTGTGCACCTGAGATAAACTGTACTGTGAGGATTGTAGTGAATGTCTTGTTGCTATTTGCTCCAAGTTTGCTGGATTTCCATAACCATTGTCAGGCACTGTATTTGTTTGCATTATACCCTTCTGTAGAATCTGCAGGATGTTTGTAGAATAGACAAAATGAATAATTTTCCCCAAGTGTAAAACATATCCTGAAGCCTATATAATCAGTTATAATCAATTAAAATCATTTGCAAAAGATACTGAAATCAGAATGTTCCTACAACAACTTCAACATGATTGCCTAGGGGCAAATGCTTAATGTTGTCTATCAGTCTGTTCTGTAATACTTGGTGCTATTTTACAATGAATAAATGTTTTTACATGCTACTGGTACAGAACAAAATAGAGATGATTAAAAGGAGACATCAGTTTTGAAGATGTCATCCACATGCTGATGATGTGACCAACATAATCATGGAATTCATTTAGAAATGATGATGTGCTTGTTGAAAAATCAGTGGAAGGTACAACAAATAACAATCTGTTCCGTTAGTGTGTGGAAGTTACAACCTAGAATCAGTCTGGTTTTGTTGTCATCCTCTAGGACAATGTTTGTAATTGCAGATCCCCTTTCTTCTTTTGTTTAATTACCTCCATTTCTGTTGGTCACATATAAATTATAAATACCAGTTTCATTTCAACTTTGATCACTAATTCTGGTTGTGTGAAGCCACAAAATTTCACGGTTAAACAAATGTGTTTCTCTTGTGATTAAACAAGAGAAAATTTTAAAAGAACTGTTTGTTTTTGTAGTGGGAAATTGAGGAGACGACAAAGGTATCTGAAAATAACATGCATGTGGGGAAAAAGTAATGAAGGATTATGCTCAATAAACATACAAAAGGTCTTCTGTTACTCCACTGTTTTTTGTTTGCAAATTGTGATATCCAGATAAGCAACTAAACTACTGTAGTTCGGGTGTCCATAAGAATGAGACTTGCTGTAGTGAGTAATAGGTCCCGATAAAACATTTCTCCTTCAGCAAGATCACCAAAAGTAGACTAATGACTCTTTCACTTGTTTTGTGCTGTGCTGTCTTGCCCACATAATAATGGATGTTCTTGGAACATAATCAATGGGATACTTAGTGCTTTTGGAATATCCTGAGGATGTGATTAGGAGCTTGCAAATGTAAGTTTAATTTTATGGCCTAACATTGTTCTTTGCACCTTTTCTGATACAAAGTAAGATGAGGCAGGTTCCAAGTTTTGTCCCTCAGCCAATTTCTGCCACCCTGATGCTAAAATTTATTTTGTCCCATCATCATAGAGATGACAGAAGAACAAAATCAGTTGGTTGAATCCAGTGACACCTTTTTGGATGAAGTTATTGAAGTTTTGTCAAAGACTTCTGTCCAACTTACTTTCACTCAACTGTCTCTCAGTCTTTTGCTTCAGCTGTGAGCTGAATTGGCTTTCGTGAACACAAGGTGATGCTGCATGTAAATCAGTTGAATAATCTGTTGGTGGCAGTTGTTTTTGTCTAAAAACATTGAATTGAATAATAACACTGCAAGGTGTTTTTTCTTGGCTGAATTCAAATTAAAGGTTTGTAAATTGAGAGGGGTATATTATATTACTGAGTTTCAGGACAAAAACCATTTAAATAAGATAGAGAGTTGTTGGCATCAGTGGTGTGTACACTAGAATGGTTCACACCTTCAAGACAGGAGAGAGTAACCTGTTGAGCTGAGTTCAGAGATTTAAGTATATTCTCAGATTCCAGCTGATTAATTATTTATACCTTATAAAGATATGTACTGTAGTGGTGTGTTGCTATGCATGGCATTATCTCTGCTAACTTAATTAATACAGCATTATCCCATTTCACTTATCTTAGCTGACCGCTTATTTTTGTACTGAGAATTTATTGTGCTTTTACTTTGATTAAAGTTTGAGCATGTTTTTAAGGATGATTTGCAGCCTGATTCATATTGTGTGGATTTGATGTCAGGTGAAATAGAGATTTACAAAGTTAATATGATGAATTATTCTTGAAGTGGTTGTCTATCTGGAGTTTCACTGTTATGCAGCACCATGCTATTGAGTGCATAGGTGCTGGGTGATGCATTACAGATTATGTTCTAAAGTACAAATGTGTATGAGAGAGATGCTGAAAGTTTGATTTTTTTTTAAAAAAAAAGGTCTTCACACGTTCTGTTTTTAGTTATTGTTGTAACTTTCTGGTGACCTTTATGATAATTGTTAGCTGTGAGTTTTGCAATTCATGTCATCTGGAGTTTATTTAGAGGCTGCTCATGGTGCTGAAATAATACATTCCAGTTTATGTTATGGTTTGTGTTCAGTAAACACTTGATAGGTGTGTTGATTGCCATCCAAAGTTGACCTTTTTTCCCCTGACTAACTTTCTCCTGGCTAAGACAGAAAATATGTCAGATTCTGTTGCATCTATCTCAACCTTAAAACCGTTTACAATCAATGAAGTATTTCAAAGTGTATCCACTGTTTGGGATAATGGTATTCTACTTCACTGCCAATCTTCTGTATGAGGCAAGAGTGCTACCTTTTGGGGTTTTCGAATGGCCAGACTGAGACGAGGCTGAAGTAAGTGATGTAAATTGCCTAGTAAGCAATTCTTACAGAATTTGCCCTGTTCTTTGAGACGTTCATAAATTATAGTCATTTTCTTTAAAACAATCTTTGTTTCCTTAAAAGAAACATGTAGGTATATATGTGGAGCCATAGTTTAAAAACTACGTTGTATTAGGATAACTAGAATTCCTGTGCAACCAATATTTGACGGATGAGCTCTGAGGTTGGTCTGTGTAAAACTCTCTGTAGACTTGTAGCCAGTTAGTTTCTTTCTTAGTTTGAGTAATGATCAAATTGGCATGATTGATGTAATGTTGCTTTGGTGTGGACTGAGAGTTTAAATCACGGGGTTTAAATTTTTCTTTTATTTTAGATACTGACCTTGCAGGTGAGTGCATAAAGGAGAAAGTTGCAGTTTTCTGGTACAAAGCTGATTTTTTTCCTTAGCTGAGTACATGTTTGCTTTCCCTTCAATGCTATGGCCATCCCCAGCTGGCAAGGACAGAAGAGAAACCCATTCCTCAGGGTTTCATCCGTCAGTACTGAATTGTAATTGATTTCTAGGCATTATCTTAGCTGTGATGGGAGTGAGGGAGGATCTGGCAGAACATGAAATCACCTCCAGTAGCATCATTATGATCAAGAACTTGACTGAGGTACCATAATTATATACCTGATGCTTGGTTTTCAGGCATACATGTGGGTTTGCTACTTTATTTCCATTTTTGATTGCCATTTCACAGAGCAACTTACTGTGACATTTCAGATCGTAGCTAAGAGATGTTGTCCTCAAGTTGTATATGTGCCATACTGGATGAAAGTGATATACAGAACTGTGCAAAAATCTTAAGAGAGTGTGTGTGTGTGTATGCAGAGAGCAAGCTTGTAAATCTGGCGGGAGCTAAGCATGTTGGGAATGGTGAAGGTGAAGAACCAGGGGAGGGGTGGGACAGGTGGCAGAGAAGGAGTGCCAGGGCAAGGGGTGGTGTGGGTGCAGACATACCCAGTTCTGAGACGCCAGGCAAGGGCATTTGATTCCAAACAATTGGTTTGGAATTACAGAATGTCTCTCTGGTCCTTCTCACTCCCTTCCCTCCCCTCTCCCCCTTTTCCCAGCTATGATTCCCCTCTCCCTGCCCCCTTCCCACTGTTAGTCCACAACAGAGACCCATATCAGAATCAGGTTTATCGTCACTCACATGCCATGAATTTTGTTTTACAGCAGTAGTACAGTGCAATACATAAAATATATTTGTGTGTATATGCATAAGACTTTTGCACAGTCTTGTAGTTACTTCTTTAAGGAAAGACATCAGTGGATCAAATGGGATTTTTTGACAGTCCAATAATTTTATTGTCACTATTGCCACAACAGATTTCAAAAAGTACCAGGATTTGTTGTCGAGGAGCCTCGACATACAGTTCTGTGAATATGGTTTAGAAAGTGGGATTAGACTGGATGGCATTTCACAAATCTGTGTCGTCAACTTCCTCTGATTCTCTTGCTAATACTGAGTACTAGATTCAGTAGAGGCTGTGGGACCAGCAGCATCTCAACTGCTGTCTGAAGATCTGTGCCCTACAACTTAACTGTTCGGACATACTTAAACACTGACACCAACCTGTCCACAAAGGATGCACAAATCCAATCCATCTTATTACTACTTACTTGATTTACTCTCATTTGTCAGCAAACTGGTAGCACTGTCAATGATGCTCTCTTCATTTGGGCACGTCTCCCCATTAAGTGGCTCAGTTGGGTTTTACCAGAAATACTCAGTTCCAGATCCCATCAAACCCTTGGTCCAAAGGAGATTTCCTGAAGGTAGGTGACTGTGCCTACTCTGAACATCAAGGCAGCATTTGTCAGAGTAGCATTAATGTGCCCTGGTCAAACTGAAATCATTGGGCATCAAAAAAAAATATGCTCCCTCTTACAGAAGGTGGTTAGAGTTGGAGGTCACTTAATCCACTTTCAAGACATGATTGTAGGGCTGCTCAGGACAGTGTTCTAAATCCATATAAATCTAGAGCTACTTCATCAGTAACTTTTCTTCCATCACTGAATCTAAAGTAAGGATATTCAGTGATTTGCACAATGATCAAGTTGTTAACCCATACTGCAATGTTTTAACATTCCAGTAGGGTTGATAAATGTCAGTAAGCATTTCTGTTATATGATCATCCCTACATAGGAGAGTTTAACCTCTATCCTTGATGTTGAACAGCATTAATATCCTGGGGTGGTTGCCATGATCTCGAAGCCCAATGGGACCAATGGCAAATTCAGTGACCATAAGGACAAGTCAGAGACTGTGTATCATGACTGAGTGACTTAACTCCTGACATCCTATGAGCATCCCACAATTTACAAGACACGTCAGGGTATAAATAGAAGCAGAATCAGATTTAATATTGCTTGCATATGTCATGAAATTTGTTAACTTTCTAGCAGCAGTACAATGAAATAATGATAAATATAGAGAAAAATATTGTTACATTAAAAAAAAGTCTATTAAATAGTTAAAATGAGTCATGCAAAAGAAAAACCCAGAAATAAATGATGGGTCCAATGCCATTTAAAAATCAGATGATAGAGGGGAAGAAGCTGTTCCTAAATCAGTGAGTTTGTGCCTTCAGGTTTCTGTACCTCCTTTCCAATGGTACCAGTGTGAAGAGGGCATGTCCTGGGTGGTGGAGATTCTTAATGATGGACACCACCTTCCTAAGTCACTGCTCCTTGGAAATGTCTTGGATACTGCGAGGCTAGTACGCATGACGGATCTGACTAATTTTACAAGTTTTTGCAACTTATTTTGATCTTGTGCATCAGCCCTCCCTACATCAAACAGTGAGGCAGCCAGTTGGAATACTCTCCATGGTACATTTGTAGAGGTTTTTGAGTGTTTTAATTGACAAACCAAATCTCAAACTCCTAATGAAATATAGCCGCTGTCTTGCCTTTATAGCTGCATCAATATGTTCCGTCCAGATTAAGTCCTCAGAGATACTGATACCCAGGAACTTGAAATTGCTCACTCTCTCCACTTCTGATCCCTCTATGAGGATTAGTTTGTGCTCCCTCATCATACCCTTCCTGAATTCCACAATCAGTTCTTTGGTTTTGAGTGCAATGTTGTTGCTGTGACACCACTCAACTAATTGGTGTATCTTGCTCCTGTGCACCCTTCCGTTACCATCTGAGTTTCTGCCAACAGTAGTTGTATCATCAGCAAATTTATAGATCTCATTTGAGCTATGCCTAGCCACACAGTCATGGGTGTAGAGAGAGTGGAGCAGTGAGCTAAGAACAAAACCCTGTGATGCACTGCTGTTGATTGTCAGCAAGGTGAAGATGTTATTTCTGATCCGCACAGATTATGGTCTTCCGGTTATGAAGTCGAGGATCCAGTTGCAGAAGCAGGTACAGAGGCCTAGGTTCTGTGGCTTTTCGATCAGGAATACTCTGCATATGCTTTGATGTGTATCACTCCGTCAGTTCTAAAGAAGTTCATTGCCAACCAGGACAAAGCCTGCTTGATATCCTAAACAGTCATTCCATCCTCCAGTTGTGCACAGTGGCTGCTGTATTTGCCATTTTAGTTGCTTGCTCAGGATATTCCAACAACCTGCAACCTCTACTTTCAAGATTGACAAGCACAGTGGGTGTATGGGAACACTACCTCCTGCAGGTTTCCATCCAAGTCGCACATCAAACTGACTTGGAACTACGTTGCTGGCGCTTCAGTATGGACTCCAAATCCTTAAACTCCCTCTGCAATGGTACTGTAGGAGCATATTGACAAAAAGAACTGCGGATGCTCAAGGTGACAGCTCACTGCCATCTTCTCAATGGCACTTAAAGACAGTAGTTAAATGTTAATCTTGCCAGTGGTATGTTGAACTCAGGAAAAATAAATGGATTAAAAGAACTTGCTTTCTGTTAACCGATGTAAAATTCCCCAGATGCTTTAAGTGGGGTAAATGTATGTCTCTGCATCATAAATGCAACAGCAATATATGAGAGGTGTGAAAAATCAAAATAAAATGGAAAGTACTGAAAATATTCAGCAGGTTACTCAGTATCTGTGGAGAAAGAAAGGAGTTTTGCATCTATTATCTTAATAGCCTACAGACAACATTAAAATTATCTGAATGTTATTGCAGTTTGAAAGAGACACAAGAGGTTGCAGATGCTTGAATCTGGAGCAACAAACAAGTTACTGGAGGAGCTCAGTGGGTTCAACAACATCTGTGGGAGAAAAGGAATTGTTAAAAGTTTTAGGTCAAAACTCTGCATAGTTTATCCGAAGCGTTGATAATTCTTTTCCACCCACAGTTACTATTCAACCTGCTGAGTTCCTCCAGCAGTTTATTTGTTGCTGCAGTTTGTGGGAGCTTGCTTTCGGAAAGTTTTTGTTTCAAAACCACAATTTGATATTAAGCACTTTGGCTAACTTGAGGTCAGGAATCCCTGAACAAGTTTATCTTGTGTTTACTCTCACACAGGCACTGTCTCTTAGCTATTCTCCTTTTATTGCTCTTCATTCCTTCTATATTGGTAACTTTCATTCATTCTTGTTCTTTCTCATTATTTTCATGATTTGAGTATGAGTTTTGAGATTTTCTTTCTCATCAGTTTCCATATAGTCAGTAAAAGAGAGATGACAAGAGATTGTATGGAGGGCTAGTCATCACCATCCAAGTTCTATACCAGGTGTGAGTTAATTTGAGTATACTGAAATACTTGGATAGTGCATGAAAATGTTAGTTCTTAGATAGGTAATGAGAAGGTATTTGGGAGCACAGATTCCAAGTGTTGTTGATTTATCATCGAGACATTAATATCAGCTACAAAGTTAACAAACTGTACCGAATCTCACTTTCTAAACATGTCTGCTTTATAAGTTGTGTGACTTGCCTGAATCCTTACTGGTTGGGTATTTCCTAGTTTCTGTGTGGTCCACATGACCTGATGTAAGGTGGTCTGTTCCTAGAGGATGTGGGCTAGGTAAGTTAAAGCCACATTAGATGGGAGACTCCCTGGAGATGAGGTCATGTGATGTGGGGTGAGCTCATGCAAATACAGGCCAACTCTGAATGGGGAGTTTGTGTGAGATCCAGCCTTTTTTCACGACCTTTCTCGCGTCTGTTCAGAGAGACCACTCTTTCTAAGTGGACCATGACGTGCATATCCCTGCTTGTGAGACTTCCTGGGTTTTGTATAGTGCGACAAAGATGATCTGAATATTGAAGTAAACTTTTTTGGTGCATCCGTTTTATTTAATTCTTGAGTCTTCTTGACCTGATCTTAAAGTGTGGTTATACAGATTGTCAATTTGAAGTGACACTGGAGACCATAATAATCCTTGGCTGGAATAATGCTACTAGCTATTTAAAGTGAATTATTTTACAAAGGTAATTAATACACATTTTCCAAAGCATTTCTGTGTCACTGTATTAAATGATGAGGTCAAGAAGATGAGGGAGCATAGAGGAAGAGAGAAATGGCCTGGTTTCTATGTGATTTGGCTTCAGTGCAGTTTCATCGTCATCTGTCACATAATTACTCAAACTGTGCTCATTTTCTACTCAGCATTCCTGAAATGGACTTTAATTAAAGCATAATAATTATGAACCAAACATTTATTCTGTTTGTCAAGCTGACTGGCTAACAAGTTCACTAATGGTGAATGGCAATTTATTGTCATCACATTGCTACTCAGTTTATCATTATCGGGGAATGCTTTTTGTTAGTCGAATAAATAGGAATCTGAATGGAATGTAGTTGAAGCTGTAAGTCTGTTTGTTGACGTATTATAGAATGCTTCTCTAGCATGTGAGATAGTTCCATAGAAAATTATACTTTTTCCCAGGGAGGGAATTATTTAGTGCCTTTCACAAACTCAGGACATTCCAACCCACTGCAAGTGGGTCAGTTCTTTTCATAGTGTAGAAAATTACAATAAGTTTGCACACAGCAGTGGTATGTTGGTTGAGGAATAAATATTGGCCAATGTACAGGAGGGTATCTTTTTTTCCAGCTCAGAATAGAATGTAGACCATTTGGCCTCTTGTGATAGGGAAAAAGAGACCCAAGACTTTGTTGCTTGAATTATTCTATATCAAATTTTATAAAATTGTTGCTATAAAATACTTGCTGAGTGTTGTGCTGAAGGGTAAGCTTGAATGATCTATTCAAATCTTAGGCCCCTAGGGCCAGGCATACAATTAAGGGGAATGTTACCTGAGGCAAAACAGAACCCCTAATGAGTAGATTCTCAGTTTCCTTGAATATACATCATAGTCAGTTAATACATTAGCAAAAACATAATTTCTTCTTGAACCACAGTCCAGAGGACCTGTGTTGTTGTATTCTGGCTTCATTCGCAGTTTTGCCTTAGGAGCAAAGCAAAGTGAGGGGAATTAATTACTTTGGGTTTTGACCTTGAGGCTAATTCGTTCAACTTGCATGAAATTGCTGTTGGAACTTCACAAGAAGTGCTTGAGAAATGAAATGAAAGGGGTGGACCAAGTTAGGAGTTAAATGTCTCAATGGCACTCAATTTTGTGAGAAATATCTAAGGGAGGGGGGAATTCCCTTGTTAGTTAAAAGGAACTATACAGTGGCATGCAAAAGTTTGGGCACCCCTGGTCAAAATTTGTTACTTTGAATAGCTAAGCGAGTAAAAGATGACCTGATTTCCAAAAGGCATAAAGTTAAAGATGACACATTTCTTCAATATTTTAAGCAAGATTACTTTATTATTTCCATCTTTCACAGTTTCAAAATAACAAAAAAGGAAAAGGGCCTGAAGCAAAAGTTTGGGCAACCTGCATGGTCAGTACTTAGTAACACCCCCTTTGGCAAGTATCATAGCTTGTAAATGCTTTCTGTAGCCAGCTAAGAGTCTTTCAATTCTTGTTTGGGGGATTTTTGCCCATTCTTCCTTGCAAAAGTCTTCTAGTTCTGTGAGATTTTTGGGCCATCTTGCATGCACTGCTCTTTTGAGGTCTATCCACAGATTTTCAATGATGTTTAGGTCGGGGGATTGTGAGGGCTATGGCAAAACCTTCAGCTTGTGCCTCTTGAGGTAGTCCATTGTGGATTTTGAGGGGTGTTTAGGATCATTATCCTGTTGTAGAAGCCACCCTCTTTTCATCTTCAGCTTTTTTACAGACGGTGTGATGTTTGCTTCCAGAATTTGCTGGTATTTAATTGAATTCATTCTTCCCTCTACCAGTGAAATGTTCCCCGTGCCACTGGCTGCAACACAAGCCCAAAGCATGATTGATCCACCCCCATACTTAACAGTTGGAGAGGTGTTCTTTTCATGAAATTCTGCACCCTTTTTTCTCCAAACATACCTTTGCTCATTGTGGCCAAAAAGTTCTATTTTAACTTCATCAGTCCACAGGACTTGTCTCCAAAATGCATCAGGCTTGTTTAGATGTTCCTTTGCAAGCTTCTGATGCTGAATTTTGTGGTGAGGACACAGGAAAGGTTTTCTTCTGATGACTCTTCCACGAAGGTCATATTTGTGCAGGTGTCGCTGCACAGTAGAACAGTGCACCACCACTCCAGAGTCTGCTAATCTTCCTGAAGGTCTTTTGCAGTCAAACAGGGGTCTTGATTTGCCTTTCTAGCAATCATGCGAGCAGTTCTCTCGGAAAGGAGTTTTCTTGGTCTTCCAGACCTTAACTTGACCTCCACCATTTCTGTTAACTGCCATTTCTTAATTACATTACGAACTAAGGAAACAGCTACCTGAAAACGCTTTGCTATCTTCTCATAGCCTTCTGCTTTGTGGGCATCATTTATTTTAATTTTCAGAGTGCTAGGCAGCTGCTGATGGTTGGGACAAGGTTTGAGGAGTCAGGGTATTTATAAAGCTTTGAAATTTGCATCACCTGGCCTCTCCTAACGATGACTGTGAGCAAGTCATAGCCCTAACAAGCTAATTAAGGTCTGAAACCTTGGTAAAAGTTATCTGAGAGCTCAAATCTCTTGGGGTGCCCAAACTTTTGCATAGTGCTCCTTTTTTTTTCCACTCTAAAATTGTACAAAATGAACATAATACACTAATCTTGCTTAAAATTTTGAAAATAATGTTTAATCTTTAACTTTATGACTCCTGGAGATCAGTTCATCTTCTACTCACTTAACTATTCACAGTAACAGAAATTTTGACCGCGGTGCCCAAACATTTGCATGCCACTGTAGTTGAAAGTACAGCAGAAACTAGATTTAAGTAGCGGGACAGATTAATGACTAAACATGTTTTAGTAATGAGATGTATACATAACTGATGGTTCGTGAGTAACTCTCTATGTTTTGCATTTGGATCACAGTGTGAGGATCCAAAATAGACAAAATGCACAAGTATATGAAAAATTATATAGCTGTGTTGTAGGATGCCATGGACCTTAGATTTTCAAAATAATGTTTCCTGGCAATCAATGTGTTTTCTGCAGTCTGGTGAAAAAGAGACAAAATGGGCAGGTTAAATGAATAATACTCAGTACCAGAAAGTGATTGGACTTTTTGAGGATTCAGGAAGGTTTTATCTGACAGCAAAGCTGATGTTACAGTTCTGTAATTTAAAATAAAATATTGATAAGGCATTTGTTGATCAATTAATTTAGTAATGCTAGTGGTTCCCTGGAATTGGGGCTGGAAGCACTAATACAGAAGTGTTTAAAAACTGCTTAGGAATAATCAGTGCAGTGCAAGGTTAATTTTTATAAAAGGTTTTTATGGTGACCTGCTTAGTGTGGCTTTGACCATTGTTAGTCATGTCATTAACATCCTGACAGCTTTTGAAATTAGGATTAAATTTTCTGGATTACTCAATTTTAATCAGGTGTGTCATGGGTTGTGGGTGGAGAGATGTGGAAAAAATTGCCTTGTTCGTCCTCGTACCCAAATGTTTAATATCCCACGAAGTATTTTTGAAATGTAGTCACTATAGTATTAAATGAAATGCTCATCATCCTTTAATGCCTCCTTGAGGGGGCAGAGGGGCCAATCATCTTGACAGAAAGTGCAGTAGTGTAACTTGCTGCATCTATCTAAATGACATGTTAGATTACGCTAAACCTTTTGTAGAGCACTGTAGCACAGATGCAGGCTCTTAGGCAGATCTAATCCACACCAAAATAATATTCTATCTACCCTGCACCCGGACCATAGCCTTCCATACCCCTCCTATCATGTACCTATCCACATTTCTCTTAAATGTAATCGAACCTGCGTTCACCACCACTGGTAGCTCATTCCACACACTGACTGAAGAAGTTCCTCCTCATGTTCAGCTTAAACATTTCACCTTTCACCCTTAGCTCATGACCTCTAGTTCTAGTCTCATCCAGCCTCAAAGGGAAAAAGCCTGCTTATACTTACCTGATCTAAACCCCATATGATTCTTGTCTGCCACTATCAAATCTCCCCTCATTCTTCTGTGCTTCAGGAAAAAAAAAGTCCTAACCTATTAAGCCTTTCCCTGTGACTCAGTGCCTTAAGTCCCAGCAACATCCTTGAAAATTTTCTCTGTACTCTTTCAGTCTTACTGACATTCTTCCTGTAGATTGATGACCAGAACTGGACATAATAGTCCAAATTAAGCCTCACTAATGTCTTAAAACTTCAATATTTCAACTCCTGTACTCAGTACTTTGATTTGTTAATGCCAGTGTGTGAAAGCTCTCTTTACCGCCCTATCTACCTGTGACACCACTTTCTTTTTTTTTAATTTTATTTTTATTTGGATAAGGAGTTCACAATTATGTACTTTTTTCACACATATAACCTTTTCCATTTTTTATATGTATAAAACTACAATTATTTATACATTTTTAAGTACACATTGAGATGATATAAAAGCAAAATAAACATTTAAATAGATAATTATGTACTGTGGTAAATCTAACCTATTAGGCTAAGTAATGAAATTAGTTGTTAAGAAAAATGGTAATAATAGTTTCCATACAACCCTTCTGGACCATTTCCACTGGTCCAAAATGTTGCATACAAGCCTATATACCAACCATTGTAGGTGTTTATATCCCAATTTGTTCGTGCTTGTTCCTGCCCGCAGACATAATTATCCAATCCCTATGTACTTATTTACTTAATTTTTTTCTTTTTTTTTATCCCTTTCCCAAATCTTTCCCTTTACTTGTGTTAATTCTCTATTTTCCAAAAAAAAACAACAAACATTTAGACTAGGGGTGCTTACGTTAGCAATATTACTGTGTTGATGAGAAGAGCAATATAAATCATTAGGAGAGTCATCTAAAGTCTGCTCGCATTGGGGTTATATATTCAATCCATTTATTCCAGATTTGATAAAATGTTTCTTTTTGAGTTCTCAGGGACTAGGTCAACTTTTCCATTTTAAATATTTCCAAGATAATTTCGTACCAATCTTCTAATGTAGGTGGTATTGGATTTAGCCATTTTCTAGTGATTGATTTCTTACTTGCCGCTAAGAGGGCCTGCAGCAACTTTATATCTTCCTTCTGTTCAAGGAACAATACATGCCCCAAATAGAGCGTCTCAAAGTTCAGAGGTATCTGGGACCTAAGTACCTTAACTAATGTTCTATGAATAGTGACACCACTTTCAAGGAACTATCGATTTGTATTCCCAGATCCCTCTGTTCTACCGCACTCCGCGGTGCCCTACCATTACAGGTTTCCCCCGCCATCCGAAGGTAGAGCGTTCCTATGAAACGGTTCGTAAGCCGGAATGTCATAAAGTGAAGAAGCAATTACCATTTATTTATATGGGAAAAATTTGTGAGTGTTCGCAGACGCAAAAATAACCTACCAAATCATGCCAAATAACACACAAAACCTAAAATAACAGTAACATATCGTAAAAGCAGGAATATGATAAATACACAGCCTATATAAAGTAGAAATATTTCCGTACAATCATTGCCGCACTGTTCTCCGTAGCGAAAATCTCATACAAGCGCTCTTGGCAGAAACACTCTCTCCAGTAACCTTTAAGCTATGAAGCTGCCAAATCATACCAAATAATGCATAAAAATACACAGCCTATATAAAGTAGAAATAATGTATGTACAGTGTAGTATCACTTACCGGAATTAGGAAGACAGCACCAAGCACACTGATGGTGTGTTAGGCTGAGTCGTCAGAGGTTGGGGTGGTGCAGTGGTCCCCAGCCTCTGGGCAGCGAACTGATACCTATCCACGAAGCATGCAGGGGTACAGTGGTAGCCGGGACGCACCCAGCACATCTTTAAGAAAAAAGCTGAAATAAACAAGCTAATTGATTGGGTGCTGCCGGGCACATAAATGTTGACCCAGATCAGAGGCGATGCAATTGGCAATCGCCCCTGATCTGGGCTAACATTTACGTGCCGGGTGGCACCTAATTAATTAGCTTGTTTATTTCGGCTTTTTTCTTAGAAATGTGTTGGGTGCGTCCGGGCTACCACTGCATTCTCCGTGGCAATGTATCAGTCCGCGGCCCGGGGTTGGGGTGGTGGGACACTAGGGTGTCATCTCATCGTGGATCATGTGAGGCAGGTCGTCATCTGTGTCTGCCTGCCTCGATGTTGAAGGTCGAGGTTCGTCGTCTGCTGTGGCTGATTGGAAGGCTTGCTTGACTGCTTAGCCTCGCGCATTTTTCTATCATACAGTTCTTTGTAAGCACTCAAACCATCCTGCAAATATGCCCTAAACCGATGTACCCTTTCAAAATTAAAGTCGTACTTTATCATTGCAGCGAAAATCTCTCGCAGTTGCTTCACGTTCAGTTCCTGGATGACTTCACTTTTGGTCCGTTCGCTACTGCATTCGGTTTCAATTGTTATCCTTTTCTCTTCCAATTGCATCAGCTCTTCATCTATCAGTTCTTGGTCATGGGATGCCAAAACCTCTTCAACATCATCTTCGTCAGCTTTCACAAGCGAAACTCACTTTGTCCTTACTTTGTTCACCACGATCGAAAATCTTAATTATGTCTAGTTTTACGCTAAGTGTAACACCTTTACGAGCTCTTTTAGGCTTTTCCGACACCTTAGAACTCATCTTGCTAACGGCTGCTCAAAATAAATCGACATAAAGCACAGATGCTCACAGGCATGTGTTTAAGCAATGCCGGCTAGAATGCAGTTCCGGGGGAGGAGTGGCTGTCTTTTTCCGCACGCTGCCTTTTTTTGTAACAGGGAAAACACCTTCTATTAGCGAAAACAGGTATCTAATGTAGGTCTTTCGTAACAGTGAGGTTTCGTAAAGTGAACGTTCGAAAAGTGGGGGACACCTGTAACTGTGTAAGTACTACCCTGGTTTGTCCTCCAAAGTGAAACACTTCACACTTGTCTGCATTAAGTTCCTTCAGCTATTTTTCAACCCATTTTCTCAGCTGGTCCAGAGCCCAGTTCAAACTTTGACAGCCGCCTTTGCTGTCCACTACATCATTCCTTCATCATGGTGTCATCTACAAATTTGCTGATGCAACTTACCACAGTACATCCAGATCGTTCCATTCAGAGAGGCTTCTACCACTCTCTGGCTTCTCCCACAAAGGCAATGTCTAATCCAATTTACTACCTCTTGCTGAATGCCAAGCTTCTAAACCTTTTTGACTAATCTCCCATGTGGGACCTTGGCAAAGGCCTTGTTAAAGTTCCATTGCCTTTCCTTCATCAACTTTCCTGATAACTTCCTCAAGAGCTGTAAGATTAGTTAGACATAAATACTCAACTTGATGTTTGACTGGGAATGATATTTATGAATCTTAGTAAGACAAGGAAAGATATTAGTGCTGCTCAGATTGTGGTGTTTTAAGACAAGAAAATATGTAGAATATTATAAGACAGAAACATGCCACTGATAATCAAGTTCATATCCCAAAACTCCAGGTTTTCCCCCAATAGTCTTTTATACTTGAAGTTGTTTAATTTTTTTTTAGTACACTTTGATTCAACAAATTTTCAGTACCATACTGCATTAAAGTTATTCTTATTGATGTGAACTATATTGCAGGGAGTGACCATTCCAGAATTATTTCACCAGCTGTAAGATATTTGGGGGCATCCTGAAGTTTTAAAAGGCTTCTCAATGCTTTAGTGTCTAGAATTTTTTGTCAGAATCAGAATCAATCAGATTTATTATCACCAGCATGTGATGTGAAATTTGTTAACTTAGCAGCAACAGTTCAATGCAATACATAATCCTAGCAGAGAAAATAAATAATAAATAAGTAAATCAATTATGCATATTGAATAGATTTTTTTTTAAATGTGCAAAAGCAGAAATGCTGTATATTTTTGTAAAAAAAAAGTGAGGTTGTGTCCAATGATTCAATGTCCATTTAGGAATCAGATGGCAGAGGGGAAGAAGCTGTTCCTGAATCGCTGAGTGTGTACCTTCAGGCTTCTGAACCTCCTACCTGATGGTAACAGTGAGAAATGGGCATGCCCTGGGTGCTGGAGGTCCTTAATGGATGCTGCCTTTCTGAGGCACCGCTCCCTACAGATGTCCTGGGTACTTTGTTGGCTAGTACCTAAGATGGAGCTGTTTGCTATGAACGCCCTTTAGTCACTTGCACAGCAATTCCTGAAGTTAAGTGCGTAGGACAGAGTTAAAGGTGCCTTGAAGTAGGGATGAACAGTGTGTCAAGTTGAAACCTTTATTGGTTACATCCTAAAATAGTTTATTAAACCGGAATACCAGGGTGCAAATGAATCCATTTCATGGTTCCTGTAACTTGAAATCTTTTGAAATTTCTCCATTTCTTGCATGTTTTTCGTCACTTCATTATCAGCAGGCCTCTGGCTGCATAGGCATTGAATTCTGAATTATCTTAAACCTCTGTGTGTATCTGTCTCTCTCTCCCCCCCCTCTCTCCCCTCTCTCTCCCCCCTCTCTCTCCCCCCCTCTCTCTCCCCCCTCTCTCTCCCCCCCTCTCCCCCCTCCTCCCCCCCCCCTCCTCTCCCCCCTCTCTCTCCCCCCTCTCTCTCCCCCTCTCCTCTCCCCCCTCTCTCCCCCTCTCTCTCCCCCCTCTCCCCCCCCCCTCTCCCCCTCTCTCCTCCCCCTCCCTCTCCTCCTCCCTCCCTCCCTCCCTCTCCCCCCCTCCCCTCCCCCTCCCTCCTCTCCTCTCCCCCCTCCCTCTCTCCCCCTCCCTCCCTCCCCCCCCCCCCCTCTCCCCCCTCCCCTCTCCTCCTCCCCCCCTCCCCCCCTCTCTCTCCCCCCTCCCCTCCTCCCTCCCTCCCCCTCTCTCCCCTCCCTCTCTCCCCCCTCTCTCCCCCCCTCCCTCTCTCTCCCCCCTCTCTCCCTCCCCCCTCCCTCCCTCCCTCCCCCCCCCCCTCTCCCTCCCCCCTCTCTCCCCCCTCCCTCCCTCCCCCCCTCTCTCCCCCCCTCCCCCTCTCCCCCCCCCTCCTCCCCCTCCCTCTCCTCTCTCCCCCCCCCCTCTCTCTCTCCCTCTCTCTCCCCCCCCCCCCCCCCCCCCCTCTCTCTCCCCCCCTCTCCCCCCCCATTTCTCTCCATAAAACTTGCCAAAACCTGACCAAAGTTTACATTGCTAACCAAATCTTCCTTTAGCTTGGTGTCTTATTTTAGTTGCTAAATCCATTGACAAACTCTTTTACAAATTTAAAAGACTTGTAATATGGTTCCAGTATCTAAATAAAAGGTTAATTTTCTTCTGTGAGAAAAGAAACAGTTGAAGATGCTTCATTGGAATTGAAAAGTAGACTAGACCTTGTAAAGCAGCAGGGAGGGGAAGGAGGTCTCTGAGAGGGTGAAACCTAGTTAGTGAGTGAGCAGGTAGTGACAGCATAGACCAAAGAACATAGAATGTGGAAGTTGCAAAATGCAGAGTAGGAGGGTATGCCTGGCAGGTCAGGCTAGGACTGTCGGGTGCACCCAGAAAGAGAGAAAGTTGGGGGGAGGGGGGGAGAGACACCTGTGTTAGTATATAACTAATGCAGAAAAACCAAGTTATCTAAAGTTGTAGAATTCCACTGTTGAGCCAGATGATTATAATGTGCCTAGACTGAAGATTCCTTCATTTTCAAGTAAGCTTGACCAGAATGACATCTTCACAACGTGCAGTGTGCTCCAGAAAACTAATGAAATACAAATATTTATACTAGAAGTATTGACACTTGTCTAATTTTTTTTTAAATTTGTTTGGCAGAGAGCTTTTTATTTTAATCATTGTTGTAGTCTGCTTGGCAGCACTTGCTGCAGGCATTTCAATCAGTAAAGAACATGTAAAAATGGGCTGCTCTGATGAATTTTGAAAAGTGAGTAGCACTCTTGTCTCTGTTGAAAGTTTATGGGTGTTCATTGCACTTGAGCTGGAGTTAAAGTGTACATTCAGAGCAGATTAAAGCTGTGCTGTTCGAGAAGCCATGTTTCTGAGGAGATGTCAAACTAAACATTTCATCATCTTTCCACACTCTCAAAAGATTTCACAGCACAATTCAAAGGGACCAGGACAAATACTCAGTGTCCTATTTAATATTTCTCACAGCACAATATATGCAATTGCTTGTGTGCAAATAAGCACATTCTTTTCATTTAAACAATTTCTTCATTGACTGTAATTTATATAGGGATATGAGGCAACTGCTGAGATTTGTGTTGGATCCACCAGCTCTACCTCAAAACGTAGAGGATATGCTTCATGTGCAGTCAGACGGGTATTTTATAGGATGGTGATTCCTTCCACTGTTTACAGTGGTGTTCCATGTGCTTCCAATTCCCAGGAGTCAGTACAGCGTTGTACTTTCAAGGACATTTTGAAAACATTCTTGAATCTTTTTCTGTGTTCATTGAGTAATCTTTCCATGACACATTTGAATAGAATAGAATAGACTAGACTGCTTCAGGAGTGTGGTGTTCACTGTCCACCTGAATGACATAGCCTACTCAACAGACTGGGGGAAGACAATGATGTTGATCACCTCTGCCTCAGATGGTTTGTTTAAGTTTGTAGAGGCAGGTTTTATTTATTGAGATACAGCATGGAATAGGCCCTTCCGGCCCTTGGTGCTGCACCACTCAGCAACCCCCAATTTAACCCTAACCTAATCGAGGAACAATTTATAACAACCATTTAACCTATCAACTGGTACATCTTTGGATGCTGGGAGGAAACCCACGCATGACAGGGAAAATGTACAAACTCCTTACAGACAGCAGTGGGGTTGGTGGAATTCTTCCAGCACTTTGGGATCCCTTCTGTGGTTAGTCCAACATCTGGATGTATTGAGAGCAAGGTCATTGCTGCCTGATAGAGAAGTTTAATATGAGGTTTGAGTCCTATATCTTGGAATATGCTTGATCAGCCAAAGACTATATTGACATACAGAAAGGTGACAGTGGGTTTCATCCACGGATGTCTTACCTGAAAAATGATGGATATGGGAAGTGCACCATGGTTTTTCAGGGTCTCACCGTGAACTTGAAGGTGGCATTGTACATTGGTAGTGGTGTAGATTGGTTGTGGATCTTTGATTTTTGAGTGTAACGGCTGTTTTCCTTTTTATGTTCAATGAATGAGTCAAAGATAACTTGGAGCACCCAAATGTGGGCATCATTTGCTGCTGTTGCTACCTAGTGTGGGGTAACTATGGTTCTAGAATGGAGACAACATGGGTTCAACATCTTATTTGTTTTGCTCTATTGGAAATCTTGTTGAGGTGTAACATTGCAGAAAGAAAGATTGAATAAGGCTGTAGGTTTGCATGTCTGCACCAAGATGATCTCTGTGGATCCGATTGGTTATGTTCATGGATTCAATGTTGTCATTAAGTAAATGAATGAATTTCTGCAAGCAGCAGAACTTGAGGGTACTCTGCAGTCCTTCTGGGTTGACAAAGTTAAAGATTTGGTTAATGTCAAAATAGGCATGTTACATCTCCTGGAGTTGTTGAGAGGTGAAAATCCTGTCTACTGTGTGTCTATAGGATAAAATCCACACTGTAATTCCAGTAGTTGTGCTCTGGCCACTGGGCAGAGCTTTAACATCTTTGCTGGTAAAGAATACACTTATAACTGGAGTGTCAGCTTCACAAGGTCAACTCTCTGGAGCCAATTCTAAATAAAAGTATGAAAGTTACAGAGAAATATTATTCACTCTTGAATGAATGGTTGTATGTTCCATATTTTCCCCAATAAATGCATGTAAAAAGACTCAGTATTACTTAGGCAGATATTGAATCCTGAACCAATATTGTTTTTCAAAAGAAACTACTCCAGGGACTATTTTACTAACCTTGTTGTTGCAGTTGGAGAGTACCAATGTTTCTTGGAGTCACTTTCATGCTCCAAAGTACCCTCAGAAAATTTTTCATTATGTACAACTATGCACTAATCAAAACAAGATCTGTTGTCTTGCTGTGGTTTGAATGTGTCCCTACATAATTTGTTCTAAACTACCTCCAATTTCAAATGAAGCTTAGAGACATGCGAGACTGCTGATGCTGGAATCCGAAGCATTAAAAAGAGGGTCAGGCAGCGCTGTGTGTTTCTCTACACATGCTGGTTAGATCTCAGCTGAAGCATTCTGTCTAATTTTGGGTACCTTACTGCTGGAAGAATGTCAATACCTTTGAAAAGATGCGGGGGAAACGTAACTGATTAATAAGTGAGTTGTTATCTGGCAAAACTTTTTTAAAAATAAAAAGAAGCAATGATTGTTCTCTCAAGTTTAACTGCTTGATGTTGAAGAATGAGGGATTTTAAGATGGCTCATGGAAAATAAATGTTTATTCTGGCTTAAAATGCGAGTAAGTATAGAGTAATGATCATTGGCAAAACAAATTGTGGGTGGTTAAAAGGTGTAGTTTCATAAAGCAAGCTGTTGTGATCTGGGAAACACTGCCTGAAAAAATGTGATGGAAATGGGTTAAATAGCAATTTTCAAAAGGATTTGCATTTGATTCTAAAATAACTGGGAGTCAAGGCCAGGAATTGGATAGCAAAGAGGAGTGAATGGTCTTCTAAACTGCTCAGTTTTATAATTCAGGAGTGCAGTGTTTGGTAGAAAATCAGTGCTAACATAAGTTGTGTAAGGTAGCTCAGAAATAAATCACAGGCATGTGGTTTTGGAAGCTTTTTTTTTGAAGCGTTGACCATATGGTTGTCATCATTGTTAATTCTCTGTCTTGTTACAAACTCATGGAGAGCATTTAAAGTGTTATCTATGTATAAACGTACAGGCACTTGCACTCATGCACATACACAGACGTGCATAAGACATGTAATATGCAGTTTCTGGATAGTATTTATAGTTACCTATCCCTTTTGGATGAGATGGGGAATGGGGACAGGCTAGGAGGAGAGACCACTGTTCAGTGATAGCAGCTCACTGTGGCCGTACTTTGTGGGATCAGTAGTGTAGTGGTTAGGTTTCTGAATCAGTGATTTGGGGGAATAGATTAATAATAAAGAAAATTCAAGGCACATAATGAAAGGTATTGGATTACTGTGCCCTAGAGTCTGTTACCTGCCTGCTTGCCTAGGTTCTAATAAATAACTGTTTTGATCAATTTTGAATACTTTTCTGTAAAATAACCCCCCCCCCACCAACACCCTTCTGCGTGCAAAGTGTGTCTGAATATCCACGGAGAAACATTGCTCTGACTTGTGTTATTTGTCTTGTTTCTGGGCTCTCCCCACCCCCTCCCCCATGAGGGAATTGCAGTTTCTCTCCATCCATTTTACTAAATCCCTTAATCATATAAAAACACTAAATTAGGTCACGCCTAACAAGTTTCATGTTGTTTTTCATGTTGTTTGGGAAGCAGTTACGTAAACTGCTCAACTAAAGAATATGCCATAAATTAGATGTGTTCCCTAGTTATTCTCACCATCAGTTAAGGGGATTTGCTGCTAGTTTACAGTATTGATACAGCTTACTTCCTCTTTGTAAGGAATATTTAAAACTTTGCACTTTATAAAAACGGTCCATTTATTTTTTTTCCCTCTTAATGGTTTCAGTGAGTTGGTGATCTGTAATGATGTCTACCCAGCATCCATTTGAAGCCCCAGCCCCAGGCAAACACCTATTACATCAGATATCACCAATTCTGTGGGGACTGTTAGCAATCAGTTCAGCTCATGATTTGAAGTAAATTCTGTGTGTCTGCTGCTTGCCTTCACTCTGATTGTTGTTCAGAGGTGTGTGGTCTGTTTTCAATGAGTAAGTCTGCTTTACGAAACCTTCTCAGTTATTAATCTGTTGGATTGTATTTTTCTTTCTCCTTTATCTTCTCTTTCTACCTCCTTGATTGCTCCTTGTCTGTGCCCCACTATTATATCCCTCTCAAAGTGCTTAAGGTGGCTTATTTGAAGTTATTGCCAATATTGAGTGAGACATGAAATCTCTTGTGCAATACACAAAAAGCTGGAGGAACTCAGCAAGTCAGGCAGCATCTGTGGTGGGGAGTAAGCAGTAAGCATTTTGGGCTGAGACTTCCATCAGGACTGAAAAGGAATAAGGCAGAAGCCAGAATAAGGATGTAGGAGGAATGAAAGAAGTACAAGCTAGCAGGTGATAGGTGAGAAAAAGTGGGTGTGTTGGGAGGGAGAATGAAGTAAGAAGCTGGGAGGGGATAGGCAGAAGAAGTAAAGGACTGAAGAAGAAGGAATCTGATAGGAAAAGAGAGCAGACCATGGAAGGAGGAGAAGGAGGAGGGAAACCTGAGGGAAGTAATGGGCAAGTGAGCAGAAGAGAAGGGGTGAAGAGGGTAACCAGAATGGGGAATGGTAAAAGAGAGAAGGAAGGACAGAATAGAAATTACCAGAAGCTGGAGAAATTAATGTTTATGCCATCAGGTTGGAAGATGAAATATAAGGTGTTGTTCCTCAAATCTGAGTTTGGCCTTAGTCTGGCAGTAAAGGAGACTGACAACTGTATCAAAATGGAATGTGAAGTCAATTTGAAATGGGAATCCTCCAGGAGATCCCATTTTTGCAGTTGAATGAGTGAAACTGTGTGATGAAGTCATCCCCCTATCTGCCTCGGGTCTTAATCAATGTTGAGGAGGCTGTTCTGGGAGCACCGGATACAGTAGGTGACCCTGACAGCCTCGCAGGTGAAATGTCACCGCACTTGGAAGGACTGTTTGGGACCCTGAATGGTGGTGAGGGAGGTTGTATAGGGCAGGTATAGCATTTGTCACAATTGTAGGGATCGGTGGAGGGAGATCAGTGGACAAAGGAGTCACATAAAGAGCAATCACTATGGGATCTGAGATGTCTTGTGTCTGTTTTTAAGCTTCATTTTTCAGTTTGTACAACAATATTAATTAAGTTGGTTATCAATAAGTTTGGTACTGTAGTTCCAGAGATGGTGCGTTGTATTCCTACCATGGCTTCAGTTCTTTAAGGAAGTTCAAAGGGCTGCCATTAGTAAATGTGTACATATCTTAGAATTTTTTGTAAAATCCTGTCTGCACAAAAGAAGCATTCTGATGTGGCCTCACAAGGATCGTGGCTTTGCTGACTCTTAACTGTCAGTAAGTGGCCAAGGAAACCATTCAGTCATATGAAGCTGTCAAGATATGTAAACTGGGATGGGCGATAAATAACAGGCAATCTCAATAATGCTCATGCGACAGGATTGAATTATAACACTGGTGAAAGTAATTAACTTTGAAGTTAGAGATCTGGGAGGAACATAGAAATATTTCAATTAAGTACCAATTTGTTACTGTTCTACACTCCCAGTTTCGAGTGGCATATGTTCCTGAAATCAGGTGAGAGCTTATTTTATAGTGACCTACTCCAAACAGCTTTGTGAAGCTTTGGCTTAAAGATCCATGGCCCTCTCTAACCCTCTGAGCCTCTGAGCCTTGCACATTTTGACAACCAAGGGTGAACATAGTTCTTCAGGCAAGTCTGCAAAGCACATGTGACTTGTCTCATCTTCTCAATTCAAGCCAAAATCACTTTGCAGGAAATCCAGATAATTTTGGAGCCGAGCTTCACTTCAGCACAGATTCATATATGCCATTTGCTGCTGTTTTAGGAAGAATAGTGAGTGTGATGTGAAGTAGTTGTCCTGAATTGCTGGTTTATGGGAGTAACTTGCACTCTTGTAATTTTTAATGTACCCTATTTTTATATTGCACATTCCCCCAGCCTAAAGTAATGTCTCTGGGCACCTTTTAAACAGAGGTTCCAGTAGTCCATTGCCTTTCAGCAGCCCCTCAACCAAGTCAAGGCACTTTCCACTTAGCAGAAGCGGAGTTTATTTATTTAAGTAGACTAGAGCACTGTGCAGCCTTGATGAGGGGTGCGAATTGCTGTCTGGTAGGATTGACTTAAAACTGTTAAGATTCTTTCTGGTGCTGATACAGGAGTGTGGTGTCTCAGTGTGTTGGTTTGTTTTTGACATACTGAAATCTCTGTTCTGCATTTCACAGGTCTAATTATGAAATGTCCTGCCTCTTGATGTCGTATGACATGAACTGCACTGATTGTAACGTGAGCAGCTTAAGCAGCACAGCCATGGGAAAGATGATGCTGGGGCACAATGGAGTCCGAAGCAGCAGAGAGTATAAAGATAGGGCTGCTGATGGTGAGAGCAAACAGGAGTACCTTCCTAAGTACCGCAAAACGTATCCGCTCCGGAAACGTATTCATTGTCAGTCAGGCGATATCTCTTCCCTGGAAATTGCCAAGGATCTGGAAGGGATGTCGGTTGACGGAGCGAGTCCTACGCAGGCCATCACAGAGCACTGGGATTACCAAGGCAGCCGGGACAGACTACGAGCAGAAGGGCCTAAGGAAGAGAGAACTGAGGACACTGGAAAGGAGAATGACAGGACAGCAGCTGTGGTGCCACGTGCTGCTGAACCACGCCCTCGAAGGCTGGCCAGCCTGAATGCAGAGGCGGTCAACAACTTGTTGCTGGAACGCGAGGACTTCCCATCATCCAGCCGTCGATGCCGGAGGAGCACCAGCTGTAGCACGGAGTATATAGAGGGCAAGGCTGGGCATCCAGCCAAACGGCGGATGGGAAGCCTGGGCAGCTCGTCAGATGGCGAGGTCTTCGCCAAGGCGGAGAACGGCACTGCTCTGCCCAGTGGCAGCTGCCCAAATGTATCAGCTGAATCGCCAGCCAAAAAGCGCATGGCCAGCCTCAATGCTGCTGCATTTCTCAAGTTGAGCAATGCCAAGGACAACTCTGCCACCCGCCGCAGCCGGGCTGATGGGGAGGGCAAGCCCGGAAGGAGGGTGCCCTGCTCACATGCACTGGCTGGGCAGCAGTGCACGCAAGCCAAGAGGAAGGACCCACGGGGCAGCGTCGCTGCTGGACCATCACCAGTTGCCAGCGCTGGGGACTGCGAAGGGCCGCCAGGGACGGAATCTGCCTTCTCGGGCAGGTTGTCCAGTACTGCAGACCTTCCCTGCCAATATGCAGACAAGGCCAAGCAATATTTACGTCGATTCTCAATGTTCATGGGAGATCAAGCCATGGTTCAGCCTAAGTGTCAGGCTATGGAGGGGAGCATGCCTTCAAGTGCTGACTTTACACAGCCGTTCCAGTCGCACTCAAAATTGACTCTGCTGGATAATTTTGTGTCTGCTTCAGACCACTATGACCTGCTGCCTCCTGATGTCTGTCTTGCTTCCTCCGTGGATGAGCTCTACTTACAGTATGATAGAAATGACCTGTTGCCCATTGGATGCAACTCTCCACGCAGCTGCTCCATGTGTTCAGCCAGTTTCTCCTGTTGTACCTTACCTGATGATGAAGGGACCCTACTCGTGTCACAGAGCACTGTACCCTCAGGTATCCCTTTCTCATGTGCTCCATGCAGGGACTCCCTTTGCTTTGTGGGAGATACGGCCTCTGTACAGTGCGTGGGTGTCACTGGCTACGATCTTTGCCGAGTGCTTCATCCATCACTGAGTACGGACATAGTCGGGAGGACTTTAAACTCAAGCCAAACAAACTCTCTCCACAAACTGGGACAGAAAACAGGTAAGAAATCACCATTAGTAGAGCTTGTAAGATATCATCATGGACTGAGATGGTAGGTTTCCATTGGATGAATCTGAAATCGTTGAAAGGAAGTTTCAATTTTTCTCTGAATTTTGCTGTCTTGGTGCAGTAACTTTGAGGTATAAATGTTAAAGTTAGTCAGTTAACGAATCCAGGAATATTTGCATTTCTCGGAGAGCGATTTGATTGTGGTACATAAAGGAGTTGAGACGTTATGTAGGTGGCTTGAAGGACTTGTGTAGTAATCATGTTAAGGAGAGAAATAATATTCGCTATAAGGTAACAAGCTGGGAGGAAGCTTTTGTGGAGCAGGAGTGCTAGCGTTGATTTTGGTGTGAATGGCCAGTCCCTTTGAGTTTTGACTTAACCTCTCACATGTGACCCATTTCTCTGATGCAGTTTGGTCTTGCATCCAGCCAAGATGAAGACTGACTTCTCTACACCATCTTTGGCCACAGCCTCTCACTATATGCAATTTAACAATGTTGAACTGGATTTTATTCACTCATTGGAACTACACTTGGTTACCATTTCAATGATGGCTGAACTTGCAATTCTAGCCCTTATGTTCAAGACTTTCATGACATTCCCCTTTACTGCCTTCTTAATCCTTGAAATAATTCTGCTTCCTAGACTCGTAACTTTGGATTTCTCTCTTTTAAAAAAAAAACTCTGTTCTTTTTATGTCCTCCCATAAAACTGACAAACTTCTTTTGACCTCTGTTGCTGTTGTACGGGTTAGCCTGACCATAACAGCTGTAAAATGTCATGATTTTTTCTTATAATAAGGGTGGTACGGTAGTGTGGTTAACACAATGCTTTATGGTACCAGTGACCCCAGTTCATTTTCCACTGCTGTCCATGAGGAATTTGTATATTCTCCCAGTGACCGTGTGGATTTCCTCCGGGTGCTCCAGTTTCCTACTAAAGATGTACCGATTGGTAGGTTATTTGGTCATTGTAAATTGTCTTGTGATTTGGCTAGGGTGTCTAAAGCTTTTGCACAGTACTATATTTTCAACGTGGAGTGGACAGCAAATTTGTAAATCTGGTGGGAGCAAAGGATATTGGGAATGGCGAGTCTGTGGGAAGGGTGTGGGAAGGGTATGGGGAGTGGCAGCGAAGGTTTGTCAGGGACGGGGGTGAGTCTGGCGTGGGTGCAGATACACCCAGCCCTCAGACGCAAAATCATTTGATTCCAAACAATTGGTTTATAGATCATTACTGAATGTCTTTCTGGTGCTTCCCGCTCCTTCTCCTCTCCATTTTCCTTTTTCCAACCATGATTCTTTTCGCCCTGCCTCCCTTCTGCTCTCAGTCCACAGTAGAGACATGTATCAGAATCGGGTTTATCATCACTCACATTTGTGTTTGGGGCAACAGTTCAGTGCAATACATAAAATTACTCTAGTACTGTGCAAAAGTCTTGGGCACATATTTATAGCTAGGGTGCCTAAGACTTTTACACAGTACTGTATATGATGCTTTTGCATTATTGCGTCACATAACATTTAGACCACCTCTGGTATAACAGGTATGGCCTTGAGACCATGAGGAGAAACCAGTGCAGGAGATTCTCTGGCTCTGACTGGATAGTTGCAATGGAGTCAGGCAGGTGTAGTTTTTCCAGTGTGGATGTTGCTGGGGATGCATAGTTGTTCATGTCATTGAAAAGAAAAAGGTAGCGTTATATGTCATATGTACATCAAAACAGTGAAATGCATCATTTGCATCATATCAAATCAGTGAGGATTGTGCTGGGGGATGTCTGCGAGTGTTGCCATGTTTCCAACCCTAGCCTGAACTTTGGAAACTGAAACACCTGGAAGAAACCCACATGGTCATGGGAAAAACATACAAACTCCTTACAGTCACAGGAGCCAAACCCCAACTGGTGATCACTGGTGCTGCAAAGGGTTTCCACTATCCACTATGCTATTGTGAAGCCCCATTCAATCCTACAAGCACATCTATATCATCCAACTGTACTGTTAATTACCTACATTGGTTTCATTGCTTTCACCTTCTCAGACACCAGATCCAATCCTATAATCTGTGTCTCTCCAGTCTCTGCAACCCTCTGTTTTTGCCAAGAAACATCCACGTGGTTTATAGTTGATCATGTCACAGGTTTTCTTGAAATCTATACTTTACCAAGCATTTAATGATAACACAAGAGATTGCAGATGCTGTAAATCTAGAGCACCTTGGCCAAGGGCCTGAAGAACGGCGAGAAGGAAACATTTAGTTGCCAGGGTATCACTGTGGTCTGCTTTGATATTGATCTGAGGCAGGTGCCTAACTGAACAGATTCATCTAAGGAGTTTTAGGAAAGATAAATTTGGGAATTTTTGTTGAAGAGGAAAGAGATGTTGGGGATAGATTGGTTGAATGTCAAGACAGGTGTAAAGCATTCTTCTTTGGAAATAGTGGTGATAACAGATGATTTTAAGAAAGAGGCATTGTACTTGGGAAGCTAGTGTGGGTGGTGCGTTTGGGGGAACAGAACAGAAAATTAGGTGACCAGCATTTCATTGGGAATAGAGATGTATGCAGTTGGTATAGTAGATGAGCCCAGCTTGACAAGAAAGAGCAGAGACAGGATACAGTTAGACAAAGATGCAATGTTTCACCTACCCAGGGCAAAGACTTTGAAATTTGTCTCATTAATTTTGAGGAAGGGCTGGAAGTCTAAGATGCAGATAGTCACATTGTACCAATGTCTACATGCTCCCTGATCTTACGAAGGAAAGAAGAAAAAGTTTTAAGCTGATGGTTTGCTGTTGGAGGGGGAAGGGTGGGGAGTCAGGGCATATCTTGGCAAACCAAGAGGATTTTGGTACTGTACTGCAAGGAGATGTGATGAAGTATATATAGTCTACCATTTCTGTTCAGTTCTGCATTATTTAGTCTGAAGCGAGTAGAGGTGAGAAAGATGTTGGAGATGGGCCAAAAAATGAGAGAGTAATGAGCATCAAAAATGGTAGTGATGTAGTTGAGAGTTCTCTAATTGCAAATGGGGAGCCAAAGGCTGAATCTTGCTGCACAAACTAAAGTAATTTGGCCTGTGATGGTTCTTTTGAAAGAGCTGTCCACTATTCTCAACTGTTTTTCTTCATGGTTTTTAAGTTTTGCAGATTTTGATTCAAATTTTTAAATTTATTCAGATAATTTAATTGCTGAATACTGAACTAGTCCTTGTAAAAAAAAAGGTAGGTTAATGTCAATCACAATCTATCAGTAGGGTGGCGATTACTCACCAACTGTTCAAGTGCATTAATATACTATCTGTAGCAGTTCTGGCCTGATTTATTTAGAGATACAATGTGAAATAGGCCTTCCCGGCCCATGAAGCTGTACTGCCCAGCAACCCACCAATTTAACCTTAATCTTATCATAGGACAATTTACAATGACCAATCAGATCCCACCAATTAGTGAATGTGTTACTATTATCTATTTGGGAATACCTTTTGGCTATGGTAATATTGTTAATTTGCTGGGAGAGAACTCTTGACTCTTTCATGGGATTGGGAATGGGTGATGTGAAACTTCTTAGAATGGCACTGGTTTATGGCAGGAACTGGAAGACATTCCTTATCCATTGGCCAATTGCAAATTTAATGCTTGGAGAAGTAATGATCTGAACCAATCTGTTTATGTGCCATTTACTGGATTGTCTACCAAACTTCCAAAATCTGATTTGAACAAATTTTGGAGGATCTGCCTTGGGTGTAGCAGCTATAGCACACTGTCAGTAGCACTGTTGTATCTGAGCCCAAATGCAAAGGATCCAAGTTCTGCTTCAGGTATTTCAGGATGTTTTAAGTATGCTGGCACTCCTATTGTTGCCTATGGATTCATTGCTGTCTGGGAAATAGCAGCTGGAAGGCTGAGGCATTAAATCAAAGCATTGGTACCAAAAGAGCAAATTCAATTAAATGGCACTATTTCAAAGAAGAGTGAGGAACTCAGATCCTGACCCATATTTTATCTTTGAAGTTAGATACCTATAACATAAACTGATTAGTTTTCAGTGGAGACAGTGTATTTTTAGAGCAGTCACCTCATGATGCTCTCTGGGACATCCTGAGGCAGTGGAAGGGAATGTACAGACTGTCTTCCCAAATCTTTGGTGGTGTCTCAGGGATCCTAGGAGCCAAGCAGACGACTATTGTCCACATTGTTGATTCCTTTGTACTAGGACAAGCTCAACTGTTCAGTGAGTTTGCTTCTGGGCTCAGATGATAGTTCGGGGGGAGAAAAAAGTTCATTCCAGTTTCTTCAATATTCTTGTGATGCATGGCACTAAATACATCATTAAATTCCTTCTATGTATTTCAACCTTGGAAACAGTGTCAGAGGCGACTTGCTGCTGCTGTGCGCTCTGTTTGAAACAAAAGAAAGAAGGTGCTGTAGGTTTTATGTCGCACTAGATCAGGTTTTATCGCACGAGATTGGATATTTTGTGACAGTAAGTGGAACAACTGGAGCTCGTATTGGAACCAGTGATACAAGCAGAGAGGAAACATAGTTAGCACAATGCTTTATAGTACAGGTGACCCGAATTCAATTCCTGCTGCTGCCTGTAAGAAGTTTTTACATTCTACCCCGTGATCGTGTGTGTTTCCTCCCACAGTCCAAAGACAGACTGGTTGGTAAGTGTAAATCGTCCCATGATAAGTCCAGGGTTAAATCGAAGGATTGCTGGGCAGTGTGGTTTGAAGGGCTGGAAGGGCCTTTTCCATGCTGTATCTCAATAAATCAAAAACATTGAACACCCCACACCACACAGTCTGGCCTCTAAGATTATTCCCTGTATCATTGCTAGTGAAGCTGGATAGATGACCAGAGAGGTGGTACAGGAGGGAGGTGATCAGATTCCTGGCCATTAGGGCTCGTGCTGTGGCAGGACAAATAGTAACAGAATAAGAAGTTCCTGTGTCGAAAGAGGAAGTATTAAGTTTATTTTAAAAGCTGCAAGCCCTTCACAAGAGCCACGGATTTAGAGAAGGAAATCCAGAACTTGGAGCTGAAGGTACAAACTAACTGTGAAAGAAATGAGGGCAGAAGCAGAGATTCTGATTTGCAGTGTTTAATGTCACTGCCAAAGAAGAAATTGATAGCAAGCTAGGGAAGCCCTGTCACATACACACCAAAAATCCAGTGCTTTGAATCTGGATATTCAAACTTATTAAACATGGTTTAATAATAGAAAATTATCATTCCACTTGTCCTTTTTTGAAATGTTTTGCCATATGTCACTGTTCTGCACCAGTTTTAATCACCATAGGTTCTGCATGTATCAGTCATTTTGTTGTCTGCACCTAACTACTGTTATGAACTTCTGAAGTCTGGTTGGTCCTGAAAGTAATGTTAAACTGCAAGTTTGGAAGAAGTTAGCTTATTAGGATTTGTAATAATCCTCTGGTCTTTTGGCCTGCATGGAACTGAATCTCTCACCTACGGCTTGGCGCATAAATGGATTTTAATTGCATCATCACTGCATGACCATATTGAATGACCTGAGAGCTGCCCACTGCTGTGAGAGGGCACTAATTTGGAAAGTGCTCTCATAGCTACTCCTTAATTTTATTCCACTGTCTAGCCTTGTGGAAGGAAAAAAAACAATGAGAAGTCGCAAAAGTCCCCTTTTAACTTAATGATGTGGATAGAGTTGACATATAACAATGTCATGGTAATTCAAAGGGCATTTCACAGCATTACAACAGGCTTTAAAATTACTAATTACATCAGTTGTCTTCTCTGTAAATGATAAGTTTAATGTATTTTGGAAAGACATCTGACACATATATACATGCTGTGCAAAAGTCTTGGGGGCATATATAATCTAGGGTGCATAAGACTTCAGCACAGTACTGTATTTGTCCATGTGGAGCTGAGAGTCAGTTTGTGAATGTAGTGGGATCAGAGGATGTTGGAAATGGTGAGGGTGGAACGCCCTGGGATGTGTGTGGGACAGGTGGCAGAGAAAGAGTGCCAGGTGTGGGGATTGGCACAGGTGCAGACACACCCAACCCTGAGACATCCGGCAAGGTCATTTGATTCCAAACAATTGATTTATTGATCATTACAGAATGTACCTCTGGTGCTTCCCAGTCGCTCCTCTCTGCCTTCCTCTTTTCCCAACCATGATTCCCCTCTCCCTGTTCCTCTGCCCCCCCCACCCTCCCACCACCACTCTGTCAGCAGTAGAGAGCTATATCAGAATCAGGTTTATCATCACTCACACAGGTCATGAAATTTACTTTATTTTTGCGGTAGCAGTACAGTTCAATACATAAAATTACAGTACTGTATAAAGTCCTGGGTACCCTAGCTATATAAGTTTAGCTATACCCTAGCTATATAGACTTTTACGCAGTACTATATACAAGTTCAAAGTAAATTTATTATCAAAGTATGTAGATTAACAAACACCACTGTGTGGAAGAAGGCAAACTGCAAATGAAAGATACCGAGAACGTGAATCGTAGAAAGAATCCTTGAAAGTGAATCTGTAGATTGTGGAATCAGCTCAGAATAGTGGTGAATAAAGTTACCCACACTAGCTCAGGGGCCTGATGGTTGTAGGGTAATAACTGTTCCTGAACCTGGTGGTATGGGGCATAAGGCTTCTGTACCTCCTGCTCGATGGTCGTACAGAGAAGAGGGCGTGGCCTAGATGCTGGGGGTCTTTGATGGATCTTGCTTTATTGTGAGGTGCCTCATGAGGTTCAAATGCAGCTTCGTAATTGAGCAAAAATAGAGCTGCTAGACAAACTCAGCAGATCAGGCGGCACTTTTAAAGGGAAATAGACATTGGCTGTCCAGTAGCTTGTTTACTCCACATTTCAACAATCTTCTTTGTCGCCAGTCTTTCTACCTTATCTGTGCCACTCAATTATATAGTATTATAATGGGTGTGGGTATACCACATCTTCAGCTGGAAGTCTTTTAACAGAATAAGAATTCATCACCATCAGTTTACTGTCATTTATTTTTATGTTGAAATGTATCTGTTAGTGTTTAATCCTTTTCTCTTTTGCTTTATAGACAAGTATAAGTCCTTGGAGCCACACTGTGTAACCACCCCAGTCACAGGTCATCCGGTGTCACCAGCAAATCCTCTCTCAGGCTGCCCTGTGCCTACAGCTCCTTCTGCTGCTGAGCCTGTCCCCCAAATCCAGCGCCCTGGTTTGGACACACCAGCAACCACTAGGCCCCACACCTTATCTATGCTGAAGCTGACCCGAGAGTGTCCACAGAGTTCCAAACCTTCCAACAGCTCCAAGCCCAGCCTCCGTAATGCAGTTTATCAGCCTGCCCAGCAGAATAAAGCTGGCACAGGCCATACAGAGAGTAGGCAGCAGAGAATCAGCAGGAGACGAGCCACGAATGGCTGGCTGCCTGTAGGGGAGCCCTACGAGAAACCAGTTTATGTCGTGGTGAGTAGATTTTGAAGATGCTATTCTTAAAGATGAGATAATTTGCTCTTTGTGAAGCCAAAACAACGGAGGCTACAAGTTAACTGCAGCTCTTTAATATAACATTTAGTAGTGTGTAGAAGAGAGGACATGTTCATTTTTTTCCCTCAACAACAGCATCTCATTAATTGTAAAGTGTGTTTAAAGAGCGGGAAGCAAATGTTGATGGGGGAGGAGTGGTGAGAACTGCAGACACTTTGTACAGAGAAGACTTCCATGCAGAGAAGGCTTCCGTATGTGTTATTCTTTTCGTCATCATTTGTTGTCTAAGGGATTAGTACAGATCAGAGAAATGAGAAGAGTTATCTTGTTCTTTTAAATCCTTCTTGATGCTGAAGAGCAGTCCAAGGAAGAACTGGATTGTTGGAGGTGCCATCTTCCAGCTGAGATGTTAAGTTGAGGTTCCTTTCTGGGCATTGTTGGAAAAGAGGTTCTCTTCATCACTAATTACCCCAACCAGGATCACAGGCAGTTGCATCATTCACTGGTGATGTGTGAGAGGGAGCTTTTTCATACAAAAGGAGTGGAAAGTATGGATTATTCTTCGAGAAGATTGAGGCTGGGGGCTAATTGAACACTTGAAACAGAGACTGAAAGTTTCTTTTAAGGGTTGTGGAGCTAAAGGCAGTAATTATAGCTAAGCCATATATTAACTATGTTTTAATTAAACCTCAGAGTTGGTTTGAAGGACTAAGTGGCTTCTTCCTATTTCTTTGTTGTTAAAATGTGATTTGGCTGCAGCATCAGCCAGTGTAGAGCTTGTGGGAAATTGTCCGTCCTTTGCCCAGCAGGGTGTCAGTAAGTACAGGCATAAGTTACGAAGTTTGACTGTACCTTCTGTAAGCAGAAGAGTTCTGTCTAGCACTAATTCTCTGTAGCTAACCAAACTGCACCAAACGTGAAGCTTTCTACTCATTCTGCTGGTTTGTCATCCTATTGTTGTGCAGGTCAACCACGTGAAAGGGGGAGCATTGCCACAGAATGTTAACACTGATAAATTAAAAGCAGATCCAAACACTGAGTGGGTTTGCAATCTCATCTATATTAAATACTTTTCATCCAAACTGAATGACACCATACATATTTCAACACTAAATGGTTCAGATTAATCTGCAGTTATGGTCTGGTACTGTGATTATGCATTCTTTATGATATCGTGGGACACTTGTTCAGATACTCCAAAGGGGTCATCCTTCAGTTTTGTATTTTAAGAGAAAAGAGGCCCAATAACTCCTCAGCTTTAATATCAATATTGCAACTTGGTTTTGTCTCCCCAATTTGTATTTGTATATAATATGTTAGGTAGCAGACATCTGTACTGATATTTACATTGAATGTCTTTTCCAAAATACACAGTTGATCGTGCCTTTAAATTGTAGAATAAGTACCTTTTTAGTTTCAAAAATGACTTTATTTATAATATATGCAAGGAAAGAAAGTGCAAAAAATGTCATTCTTGGTCATTGCATTCAGCAGTAAATGTTTAAAAAAACAAATACGAACTAACACCATTGATACATTGCTCTAGGCAATATTCCTTTCATTGTCAGAGGAGCTTCTCCCACTTGACTCAACCTCTCCAGGTGTTGTAGCAGAAGGATCCTAGACTGTGGTCCTTCCCCACACAGCCTTAGCATGGGTTGCACTCAGCTTCAGTGTACCCTTCAGTAAGTACTCCTGCAGTCTGGACTGTGCCCGTCTTCAGCACTTCCTCACCTCTTGCATAGCTGGAAGACCAACAGATTTTGAGCAGATCAAAGTGTGTCTTTCATCCAGTCATTGACTTTCCAGCAGCAATTAATGTCTGTCTCATTGTGTGAATTCTAGGAACAGCTCGTAGTTCAGAATCCTCTTTACGCTGCTGCTGGAGAGGAACCAAAACACAGAACCTTGCATTCTTGTCCACACAGTCTTTGCAAATATGCAATCTGCAAAAAAGGTGTGTGACTACCTTTTCCCCACCGCAACCATCTTGAGGGCAGTATACATTGGGAGTGATAGGTCATCTGTACAGAAAGCCTCTGACTAGTAGGGCCTTTCTCACTGCCAGCCAAACAAGATCTTGGTGTTTGTTGGTCAGGTCTGACAATGGAGAATTTTATCAGATGGTTAGGACCACTTGCACAGAGAACAAACATCAAATTCATTGTGTCCCTGTCCTGCAGTGTCTGTAGTACATTCTGCACTGACCACTACCTTTAATGTCCACTTACTTTCAGTCCACACACCACCTGTTACAGGCACACACAAATGTGATCATCAGGATGACGGCAGCATTGGGTACATTTTTGCCCCCATTTTCTGGGGACTTGTGCATTGTGACCCAATAGTTCCGCTCTACCATGAACCCCAAGATAAACTGGAAGACGTCCTGGGTGATTACCAAGACAGGATCAAACGGGCCATGCCTGTGTGAAGCATAGCATGCATGTGAAGATATCACACCTGATAACCAAGTTTTTCCAAGTTACTGACAGAGAGCACAGTTTCCACAATCACAATTTTTTTACCTTCCTAATCCTAGTCTGGCCAGTTATTGTTGCATGTCTCAGACCCTTTAGAATAGACTCTCCAGTGCTTTCAGAGGGTCAGGCCTGACAGTGATTGGGCAAGTCAGCTGCTGAAGAGCATGGTCTTTCTCTTCCTATGGTTGATACCGGCCACCCCCAATCCCAACTAGAGTTGGTTGCAAATACTAATCACTCTGCAAACTGATGGTGGATTCAACAGAAGTTGGTGCTATCATCCACGTACAGGGAGGTTATGACTTGTGTGCCTCTGCTACCAAGCAATTTTACCCCTTGTGTATTCTTGTCCTTCCTGATGGATTCAGCAAGCAGCACACAAGTGAGGTGGAAGAGTGGACAACCCTGCCTGACTCCAGACTTGATGGGGAGAGCTGTCAATGTTCTACTCATTGATTTGGACTTCACAGTAGATATCTTTGCAGAATAGATGTATTTTCTTAGATTTGGGGCCCAAAACTGCTCTCAGTACCCCGAATGCAGTCTAACCAATGCCTTATAAAGTCTCAAAATTACATCCTTGCTTTTATATTCTAGTCCTCTTGAAATGAATGCTAACTTTGCATTTGCCTTCCTTATGACCAACTCAACCTCTGAGTTGTGCTGTAGGGAATCCTTGACTTACACTCTCAAATCCCTTTGTATGTCCACTTTCTGAATTTGCTCCCCATTTAGAAGGCAGTCTTCGCCTTTATTCCTTCTATCAAAGTGTTTGATCATAAGCTTCTACACACTATATTCCATCTGCCGTGTCATTGCACATTTTCAGTAGACTTGTCAGGCAAGATTTCCTTTAAAGAAAACCATGCTGACTTCTGCCTATTTTATCATGTGCCTCCAAGTACCCTGAAATCTCTATAACATCTTGCCAAACATTGAAGTCAGGCTAATTGGCCTATAATTTCATGCCTTTTGCTTCCCTCCCATAAACGTTTGCAGTTTTCTAGTCTTCAGGAACCATTCCAGAATCTAATGATTCTTGAAAGATCATTACTAATGCCTCAACAATCTCTCCAGCTACTTCTTCTTGAACCCTGAGGTGTAGTCTATCTGGTCCAGATGACTTATCTACCTTCAGACCTTTCAGCTTCCCAAGCACCTTCTCCTTAGTAATAACAACTACACTCACTTCTGTCCCCGACACTCTCGAATTTCTCTCATACTGTTGTTTTCCACAGTGGAAATTATTTATTCAGTTTGTCCCCATTACTATCTCTCATTGTAATTTTCCAGCAGTCCAATATCCACTCTCGCCTCTCTTTTACTCTTCCTATATCTGGGGGTGGGGGCGGAATTTTGGTATCCTCTTTATATTACCTTCATAACTCTTCTTTTCACTCCTTTGGCTTTTTTAGTTCATTCTGTTGCTTTTCAAAAGCTTCCTAATTCTCTAACTTTCCAATATTTTATACCATATTATATGCCCTCTTTTGCTTTTATACTGTCTTTGACTTCCCTTGTCACCCATGGTTGCCTCATCCTTCCTTTTAAGATGCTTCTTTGGGATGAACTGATCTTGCATCTTCTGAATTAATCCCAGAAATGCCAGCCATTGCTGCTCTACCATTATCCTTGCAAGTGTTCTCTTCCAATCAACTTTGGCCAGTTCTTCTCTCATGCCTCTGTAATTCCCTCTACCCCACTGCTATACGAATGCATCTGAGTTTAGCTTCTCTCTTTCAAATATTAATTCTGTCATATATGATTACTGCCTCCTAAGGGTTCCTTTACCTTAAGCTCTCTAATCAAATATCGTTCATAATGCAGCATCCACTCCAGAAATACCTTTTCACGAATGGAGCCAACCACAAGTTGCTCTAAAAGGCTAACTTGGAAGCATTCTACAAATCCCTCCTGGAATCTAGCGCCAACCTGATTTTCCCAATCTACCTACATATTGAAATCCCTCATGAGTATGCCCTATTTACATGCCTTTTTTCTTATCTCCCATTGTAATTTGTACCCCACATCCTGTCTACTATTCAGAAGTCTGTAATAACTCCCATCAGTGTAATTTTACCCTTGCAGTTTCTTAACTCTATTCGCAAGGATTTTGTCTTCTGATCCTATGTCACTTTCTAAGGATTTGATTTCATTTTATTTAACCAACAGAGCTAACCCCTTCCCCCTCTACCCAACTGCCTGTCCTTTCAATACAATTGTATCCTTGGATGTTAGGCTCCCAGCTATGATCCACTTTCAGCCACAATTCAGTGACGCCCACAGCATCGTATCTGCCAATTTCTAACTGCGCTACAAGATTGTCTGCCTTACTTCACAGACTGTGTGCTTTCAAATATAACACCTTCAAACCTGTATTCACCACCTTTCTTTTCAATTTTGCCTCCATGTTACCCGAAATTAAATAATTAATAAATTTCTTAATTCCCCATTTTATTCTTTAATCTGAAGACTTCATTGGCCTCTGCTGCACTCTCCTTCCCTTTTTAATTTATCCATGATTCTTCCAAGCTGTTGAACTCAGCCTCTATCATTTAATTTAAAGCCCATAGCTGTTGAATGCCTTTCATTATCCCCTCGGCATTGAAATTGATGGTGTGGTTGAACAGATGTGAGGTCATTCAGAACTACTACTTTTTGCATAATTCTACCTCAGGTGATTAGGATTGCTAACCTGTCTCTTTTCATGGAAGTTGTGCACCACTGATTTACAGGATAAGAATATTGCCCCTCTTTACCCTCGCTTGAACATAGTGGTAAAGTGTGGCGGCCTTCTGGTAAAGGTGCTGTTATTCAGGATGCTTCATGATTTAAACCCAGCATCAGTGAAATAATGTGCTATGTTTCTAAGCCAGTATTGTTCAACTTTCCGTTTGGATCATAGAGGTGCTGCACTTGGCCTCGTCTGGTAGAGGTCACAGTTTTAGGATATGTTTTGAGATTTTTCAATTGAAAGCCAAAGGCAAATTTGTGACCAATTTGACTGCATGGAAATAAAAATATGTACCGTTTGATGAATGGATGCAAGAACTTGCAGTTGATTGTTGTGTTTGGCAATCTCTTCAGAGTGTAGCTGTCAGTTTCTCAAACTGTTCATCACAAAAAAGCTGTCAGAGGCTCTGTACTTTTGTTAAGTGAATAAGCACAGAAATCGGATGGAATATAATTAGAAAAATGTGAGGTCATGCACTTTCTTTGTTTTATTTCTACCCAAAGTATTTTTTTTTAATTGCTTGAGATTGAAGGGTTTTCATGTTCCAAGGGACCTGTTTATTCTAGTATACAAGTCGTTGAAAGCTGAGATGGAGAGTCAGTAAGCATTTAAGAGGCAAATGGGCTTTTATTGCAAGACAATTTGAGTACTGAGTACCTTGCTGTTATACAGGGTTCCGGTAAGATGACTTCTGAAATATTGCATATAGGCCTGTAATAGACAAAGTGCAGCATTGTTAGTTTGATTCCTGAAATGGCAGCTTTGTCAGACTGGGGTCATATTGCTTCGAATTTAGCAGAATGAGAGATGATCTCATTGAAATAAGGGAAATGATTAGAGGTCTGATAGGGTAAATCCATAGTTGATGTTTGTCCTGACTAGAATATCTAGAAACAAGTGTCAAGATCTCAGCATAAGCGGTTTGCCATTCAAGACAAATGAAAAGGAATTTCTCCACCGAAAAGATGGAGAATATTGAGAATTTTCTATCTATGCAGGCCGTGGAGGTCCTTCAAGTTGGAGGCCAATGGATTGTTGGACATTGAGGGAATCAATAGAAATGAGGCTTATGCAGGAAGGTGATAGAAGATTAAATGCATGATTTTACTGAACAGTAATATAGGCATTATGGGTCAAATAGTTGCTGCCATTGCTAATGCTCGAGTTGTAGAAATTGCACGAGTTGTAGATATTTGTATGTCCCACATAGTGCCACTGTCTGGTTTAGCTTTCTCCAGTGGCCTTTTGACACTTAGTCAATAAACGCATGTATTTGTTGGCTTGTACAGTGCCCTGAAAAAATATTTGGCTCCCAACTTTTTGTTCACATAGATGAATATTACAACCAGGGATCTTGATCAATTTCACAGAGACTTTTTATTTGTGAATGGCATGCTCTCTCTTTCTCAGGGGAGCCCAAAAATTGTAAAGCATGAAAAACTAAAAATTCAGAAACTATAATGTTAACAGTTTAGAAGTATTCATCTCTCTTTTCCCAGTACTTAGTTGAACCACCTCTTGCAGCTATTATGGCCAGTAGTCTTTTTGGATGAGTCTCCTGAGTCTCCAATTGTTTTGCACAGCATGATGGAGCAAGATTTGCCAATTCCTCCTGACAAAATTGATCAAGCTGTGCAATCCAGGATCTCTCGACACTTAGCAG